>NW_027468598.1:12575702-12585702 GCF_046254945.1 Alosa pseudoharengus | reverse complement strand
GCTGGCAGTCTCGGTGAGTTTGCCAGCTCTCGAGGAGGACCGGCAGCCGTACAGGCTTGTGCCGCCGGCGGAAAACCGGCCCCTGGCGGGGTGAGGGTGGCAGGGGGGCGACCGGCGGCCTTTTTCAGGACTCAGGCACAGATCCTCCCCCCAACACACACACACACACACACACACACACACACACACACACATGCGTGCTTCTCTCGTCTTCCCCAGGCTTTTGGCTCCTCTCTGCCTGGGCACAGTGGGAATAGTCTGCAGCCCGATAAGTCAAGCGCTAATGATCAAACGGCCAGTGTGTGTGTGGGCGTGTATGTATGTGTGTGTGTGTGTGTGTGTGTGTGTGTGTGTGTGTGTGTGTGTGTTTTGCTGTTATGAGGATGCGCTTTCGGATGCCTCGGGCTATCTCTGCCTGGAATATGCAGCCTTCTGGATTAATAACACCAAGGTCATCCGTCTGGTCACGCAAAAAGAGAGAGAGGGAAAGAGAGAGAAAGAAGAGAGAGAGAGAGAGAACAGGACGCCTCACGCACACTTCTCCTTTTATGCTTTATTCTCCACCCCTGAAAAATGTTAGATGTTAGCCACGACTGTAACGCTCTAATGAATCTAGAGCCACGAGAAGCGTTGGAAACGAATCTGGTGGAATAGAGGTCGACACACTCAGAGAAGAACGGGGCAGTGAAGAGCAGAAGGGGCTATGATTATGGAGAACAGGGGCTAATTAAAGTGGGGTGGATCAGAAGAGACAGAGGTGGTGTGTGTGTGTGTGTGTGTGTGTGTGTGTGTGTGTGTGTGTGTGTGTGAGAGTTTGTGTATGTGTGTGTGTGCGCGTGTGTGTGTCTATGGATAAGTTTGTGAGTGTTTATGTAGTGGTGTGGTATGTGTGTGTGTGTGCGTATCAGTGTGTGTATAGGGAGAGTTGGTGAGTGTTTGTGTGGAGGAGTGGTGTGTGTATGTGTGTGTATGTCTGTGTGTGTGTGTGTGTATGTGGTGGGATCATCAGTGCCCCCATGTGCCAGAGGTTGTGTCAGTGTTAAGAGACTCCAAGGAAGCACACTGACTCCTGGGAGATTACTGATGTGCTGGGCTGTGTGTATGATACGACCCGCCTCAGAAAAGAAAGAGGCGATGGGAGGCCAGCTGCTGTATACCCTCACGGCCACACACACACACACACACACACACACACACACACACACACAGACGCAGAGGCTTCGTGCGCTGCAGGGTTAACGCTCGTGTGTCACTGGTGGGGGGGGGGGGGCATCATGGGAGCAAAATGCATTTTTCATCGTTCCAAGATGAGGGGAAGTAGCAGCCAGGAAAGACGAGTTAAAGGTGTGCAGTCCTTTGTGTGTGTGTGTGTGGGTGTGTACGTGTGTGTGTGTGTGTGTGTGTGTGTGTGTGTGTGTGTGTGTGTGTGTGTGTGTGTGTGTGTGTGTGTGCGTGTTTGTGTGTGTGTGTGTTTTGCCTTTACTTTCCAGGCCAAGGTTCTATCTAAAACAACTTCATTATTTAAGTTTCTTGTCTCTCTGTTTCTGCCTCTGGGGCTTCAGTGAAATGTGCCAGTTTAGTCTGGAAAAATAGATTCTGGTACCGAGAAGAAAAAAAAAACAAGACTGAAGCAGAATAAAAAAAGGCTTTTTTATTTCATTTTTATTTCTTGACTATTTCATGGGGACCCACTAGCTGCCTTTCAATTACATCTTTCAAACCTCTGAACAACATGCCACTCCAAATGTCTGGTACACTGTGCAGGGTTTTTATTTTTGCCATCTTTGATGGTGCCAGTATGTAGGTCATCAACTCTAAGAGCCATTAAACATTCGCAACATCCTGCTATTCTCACCCAATTCATCAGACGAGCTAACATTGGTGCCAAATAAGAACCTCCATCTCCCAGCATGTGTGAGAAATGTTGATGATCCCACCGTGGCACTTTGAGAAGTCAGTCACACACCTCTGTAATGAACCTAGCTGTCACTGACACTCTTCCTTGGTCCCCTTGCGCCACACTCCAGGGCCAACGTGTGAGGGGGGGCGAGCGTTAAGGGCGGGGGGGGGCAGAGTCACCGTCCGTCCGTCCCCCCCCCCCCCCCACATATGGGTCCAAGCAGTGAGCAGCGTGGGGCCGTGCGTGGCACGGAGGGGGTCCAGCAGAAAGCGGGCGTTAATGGGGCCAATCAGTCGGTTTATTGGTATGGATTCTGGCATTGTGTGCCAGCAGCTGTCCACCGCGTGCAGGTGTTGCTGAGAGAGAGGGCCGAAGCAGCGGGGTTCTTGTTTGTTTACCACTCTCTGTGGAAGAGGTGATGGGAGAGTGTGTGTGTGTGTGTGTGTGTGTGTGTGTGTGTGTGTGTGTGTGTGTGTGTGTGTGTGTGTGTGTGTGTGTGTGTGTGTGTGTGTGCGTGTGTGTGTGTGTGTGATGGGGGTGTGTGTGTGGGGGCGGTTGTGTTGCTGCCAGTTGTGGTGGTGGTATTGCGATAAGTGGACTCTTGAGCGATGCAGTGAAGGGAACCACCCACCCAACAGGTGTTAACATTTATGCAAAAACACACACACACACCACACACACACACACACACACACACGCACACACACCATACACACACACACACACACACACACACACACAAAAAAAAAAAAAACGGAGGCTAAAGCTATTATTTTGAGATCAGGTTGCAGCCCTGATTTTAGTCTTGACTGCGTGCTGTTCTTTTACGGCAATTTAACTGTCTTTGAAACCATATTATTCTAGCAAGAGTGAAAGCCAAAACCTTTTAGCAGTGTCCATTTAGTTTTTTCACTCAGTTGTTGTAATTATTGTTAACTGTTGTGTTTCCCTCACAGTGACTGCAGGTGGTGACTTTTACAGTTGGCCACTGCCATTATAGCTCCAGAAAGAGCCCTACCCGCAAGGACATTATGTTCTAGCGTTTTCTTTAGTTTAGCTAAGGTTAAGGTATAGTTTTCAGTGTTTCTTACACATTGTGAACATAATAGGGAAAGGTCAGCCATGGCTCTGAGAGCAAACAAAATGCAGAGTGAACTAACTTCGATGCTAAGAAGTCCCTCTTAGCTCTCTTTGATGTCACTGTGGCTTATGTCACAGCAGCTCCGACATGCACGTTAGCACAAAACATCTGTCACGGCAGATAGTTCACTACGTTTGTGATCATGCCTCGGAGGTAGACACTTCATGCTGCAACTGTGGTTCAGCTGCAACAAAAAAAAAAAAAAAACTTCACAGTAAATAAAAAAGCACATAAAAGTTGGGTAATTAGGACCAGAATTCCAGTGTTGCTCAAGTGAAATCAACAAACAGTCTTAACGCAATAAAAAGCAAACAGGCCTCGGCTAATTAAAAGGTTTTTTTTTCGCCCGCTCGTCTAAACAATTAAGATGGCTGGTGAAATAAACAGTGTGGTGACAGCGCCTAGTGAGCCTTTCATGGGATTGTATCAATACAGTTAATACCCCTTATTTCCACAGTGGCGATGAAAACCATGGAGCAGAAAGCCCAGGCCCTCATAGAGCAATCCCTCTCATAATCCATTGGCTAATGGCTGTCTGTGTGTCCCCCTGGCTGCTTCTCTGTATTCTGCACAGTTCACTCGCACAGTAGTGGTGGAGGAGAGGAGAGGAGAGGAGAGGGGATAGGATGGGCGAGGCTGCATGAATATAGCGTCCACTGCAGTGTTTGTGCAGACAGATACAGGCCTTGACCCCTGTCATGGTCATTCATGCACACACACACACACACACACACACACACACACACACACACACACACACACACACTCACACTTACACTCACACACACACACACACACACACACACACACACACACACACACACACACAGAGAGAGCGAGATTTCAAAAAGACATACACAAACCCACACACATGTTTTTGTGCAAATGCACGCACAATAACTGACCTCAACACAAACCTCCTTTGGAGGGGATGTGAGGGGGCATGTGTGCAGGATTAGTGTAAGTAGACCCCTCATGGTTGGCTGGTACAAGATCAATTCAGTTCAGCTCAGCTCAGTAGCCAGCAAACAGCCAGGTAAAGAGACGTGTCGTTACTATAGAGATGGCAGAGAGCTAGGGCTCCTTTAGTGTTTTGTTCGTATCACTTAGCAGACAGGGAAGCAGGCCAGTGGTTGTTGTGTGTGTGTGTGTGTGTGTGTGTGGGGGGGGGGGGGGGGGGCAGACGGGACAGACAGAGTAGTGAGCACGCAGACAGGAACACACACACACACACACACACATTTAAAAGCATTCAAGTACTCGCTTTGTTTCAAGGCTTTACACACACTTTGTATATGTGTGTGTGTGTGTGTGTGTGTGTGGTCTCTGAATAAATAATTAATGGAAATGGGAATTGTTAGCAAGAGCAGCATAATCACTGGGGCTCAGGCTAATTGGCGAGTGTTTTTCACGTTTTTCTACCTTGTTGCCAGTGTGGAGACATTAAGCATTGTAACCCAAGGAGCTGCGGCTTGGGTCAGAGATGGCGGGGAGGCGGGTGAAGTGTGTGTGTGTGTGTGTGGGGGGGGGTGAAGTGTGTGTGTGTGTGGGGGGGGGGGTGTTGGGTTGGGGGAGGTGGGGGGGGGGGGCTATTGTCAGGTGGATTGTTTAGCTTGCAACAAATTTAAATTAGCATGAAACCCTTCATTAAAAACATATTGTCACGGAGAGGAACAGCTGCCGAGACAAATTGAAAAATTGAATCCTCTGCCGATTGGCCAGGCCTTTCATAGAGTCGACTTGTTTTGAATGTTGCAAAGATTGAGGGGACGAGGTACAGTTCCGCGGCTGCCTGTCTGATTTAATTACTACGAGCCAAAATGGCCTCCAGTTTTCACTTGCTAAATTGCGAATCACTTGCAACCTGAATAAATAAATCAAACTCCCCATCACAGCTCATTGCTCAGCCAGTACATTTCTGCAGCTTTCTGAATAACTAGAGCCCGGGCCAGTTCCTAATGAGGGGATATATGATGCAAAATATAAGCAAGTGGTGCATACAGCCGCAGCAACATGCGTCCATGTCTGGCCATGTGGGAGCTTCTTTACAGTAAACACAGGCTTCTCTCTTCTTCTTCCTCCTCAATGTTTTTCCACCATCATTTCCTCTGCCTGGCTCTGGTTGCTGCAGAGGGTTTTTCTCTCCCCCCCCCCACCTCCCTCCATTTGTGCTGAATTATTAAAAAGTGTTTTGATTCCCAGAATGATTTTGAATCTGGAGCTGCAGCCCTCAGCAGTAGCGCAGTCGCACTAGCTTGTGTTTTTTCTTCTTTTTCTTTTCCAGTTTGCATCAGAGGGTCTCTCTCTCTCTCTCTCTCTCTCTCTGTCTCTCTCTCTCTTTTCCTGTCTGGGCATGATTCTGCACTCTTCACACCACCCAAATGTTTCACCTTACTTTTCGCTCAAGGAGGACTTTCTGTTTTTTTTCTTTCTTTAAAGCAAAGCAGGACTCTGGTGAAACATCTCTCTCTGCCTCTCGATCTGCATTCAGGTCAGCCTGCTGGTGAGGGGAAAAAAACAATGGCAGGGAAAATCAGGGGGTTGGGGGGGGGCATAATGCACTAGTGGCGGGTCCCAAATTGGCACATGGGGATGGGCTATCTCACATGGGATCAAATAATCTGTCCCTCACTTGACTTTCTTAAAAAGAGCCCTTGTGAGACTGGAGAGACCCTGTGCCGAGCTGCACCTCTCCTCACTTTCTCTCTCTCCCTATTTCTCTCTCTCCATCTCTTTCTGTCTCTGTCCATCTTTTGTTCTCCTTCTATATGTCCTGTGCCCTTGCACTTGACCACCTGGTGAAATATTTGCTCCTTTCCAAAGTAATGCCTAGAATGCTGCAGGTCCACTCGGTGCATTGAGAGCTGTGGTTCCCACTCCGGAGTGGTTAAAAATGCAACTACGGCTACCGGGATGAAAAATTCATGCTGCTTTTCCATATCATTTGAGCAAGCCTACCTCTGTGTTTTTGCCTAATGCTCAGACACCATGGCAGTCAAATGAATGCATGTGTTTATGTGTGTGTGTATTTTTGTTTGTGTGTGTGTGTGTCTGTGCGTGCGTGTCTGCTCTCACTGTGTGCTATCTATCAGAGAATATTAATGCAGCTTTGCGGTGTCTGAAGACGATCAAGCTGCCCAGCAAAACAGACCGATCCTCATCTTATTCTGCCTCACAGAGATGCAGTGAATTGAACTGACTCATGCTTTAGAAGAGGCCAAAAAAACAGCTTGGAAAAAAAGAATGTTTATCTGCAGCAATTCCATTTGTATGCGTAGCATCGTTGTCTCACAGCAACATCATAACAGACAAGAATCCGTTATAGTCGCTGTGCTCAGACAGTGGATACCTGGGGAGTGGTTCAGGGCCTGACGTGAGCCCTATCCAGGCTGTGGGTAATGCTAATTGCTAAATTAGAGGCACTTTTTCATCTCAGGGAGAGCCTCAGCACATACATAGCAATGGGAGTCTGCGCTGCAGGCCGTCACGTGCGGCTGGGCTTAGAACTTTTGCTCCCGGGCTTCTCTCCCACTAAAGGCCCCCATGCATTTACATGAGCCGTTGCGCTGGGATAGGACTCTTGAAGCTCCTTGCCAAGGCGCGGGGATCCCTCGGCCCGATCGATGTATGGAAATGCGAGAGTGACAGAGGTCGTCTTTGAGAGCGCAGCGTGAAAATGAGAACCGGGGGGGGGGGGGGGGGGGGGGGTTATGGGGAGATGACTCGATAAGCCGCGGATAGATAATCATACGACTTCCAAGAAGAAAAAAAGAGGCTCATTATGCCAGAGATGTGGAGATAGACCGACAGAGATGGATTGATAAACATGCAGATTTATTTATGTTCCTCCCCAGGAATAAAACCTGTGCCACTAATAGCACGGCAGCCATGTCCAGAGAGACACAGAGGCTTTCGACTGGCGTTTCTGGCTGTGTCTCTGTCATGTTTGTTAAATACTCCGCTTATGAATTGCCTGGGGATGGCTGCTGGCTCCCCCCAATGGCTTGTGCAGCAGACCTTTCATTCTCGGGCTGTTAATCAGGAGCCCTGCTCGCGTAGCACTTTCATGTCAGAAAGAACACATTTACACAGAACAGCTCGCCGTCTCACTCCTCTCCATTTAAAGAGACGCCGAGCGGAATTAGAACTGATCTGTCCCTCACTGCAGCTGTATACCAGCTAAATGGAGTCACTGGTGAGTCAGTTATGCAGAGAGAAACGCAGCAGAGAAGGGGCCCTCAGATGAGCTTTGTGTGTTTGTGTGTGTGTGTGTGTGTGTGTGTGTGTGTGTGTGTGTTATGACAGATTCAGGCAGGGCCTAGCTCTTGGGAGGAGAGAGGCCAGTGTTCAGGAGGGACGTACATGAATGAGTGAATGCTGCTGGGTTAGATCACTGACCAACACAATATGGCCCCAAGTCATCTGTGAGGCAGCCGCTGTTGCCATTATTTTGACTGCCGTGTTAGGGGGTGTTAGATTCTTTTGCCTCAAGTCTTGTTCACATGGTTCAATGTGTATATATTTCACTGTTGCAAACTGGCAACACAACAAGCAATCTGGATAAGAATGTTTTTTTTTTATCAAGCCACCAGAGGAGCAGAAATACAGACTTCAATCTGTTGCTTCTAATTCCCGTCAGGAGGGAGAGCAAGATTTTTTTTTTACAGCACAATGACAAACAGCCAAGCCTGTCCACATCTGTGGTCACGATGTAATTCCCATGAACTTTCCGCTTCTGCACCAAGCAGATACATGAATGAGGAGTCTTTGGCCCCGACATCCCTCTGTTCCTGGAATCCTTTTTAGAACATTCCATACTTATCATTTGTTCTGCATAAACATTAGGCACATAGACATCAGTGCTGAGCATTGATATGGAACGTTGATTAAACTTGTTTATCAGATCTACTTTGTAGGTGTCCTGATATACTTAATTAATAGCCACACTACCAGCCAATCAGGAAAGAGTATTTCTTGTCTCCGGGGGATCATTTTGCAATAACCACTAGCAGAAGATACACAGATACAAAAGTTTATTTAAGGAGAATGCAAATGCATTCCAGTGAAACATATTTCATAAACCATATTGTACTGACTATATTTCATACACTTGAATAACTTTCTTTATTTTCATTAACTGAAATATTGTGGCCAACTATTGCATATGAATAACAATAAATCGTATACCCTTGTATTTAAGATTTCCTGTAAATACCCTTGTCTATCCCTTCCTCTCCTATGCTAAACCTGCCATCCTATCAAATAAAAGTTTCACTGCCTGCATTTAAAACTGTCTGCTTGTGTAATACTAACTGCTTTCCTTACTAACACTAAGGGCCCTATTTTCGCGACGCAAAACCCGGTAAAGCGTATTATTATCTCGACGCAAAGCATATTACTATCGTACATTCAAGTTTTTTGCCATGCCCTTCTCTTTTATTACATGATGCGCTCAGGGGTCTGGCAATTAACGACCTAAGGTGTGGTCTGGCGCTTTATATAAAAATCTTACACTATCTAAAAAGCATTGCGCCACTGGCCAAGAAAAACCTGGTCTGTAGCAAAAGGCACATATGAAGCACAGATGAAGACGCACTGTCACAAGATGTAAGCAGCAACTCCTCTGCAGAATTAATGTCCTTATAGGTTTTTTATTCAGTCATTCATAAATAATAATAGACGAGTGCAGATGTGTGTAGGCTATGCTTGGTTTTAGTGAAGCATGGTTTAGTGGTAATACCTGTTCCATACGGTCTCACTGCAAGCAGATTCCTTAAAATATGCTGCTGACTATTATAATACTGATGTGCTGTTTGAAGTTGCAGTTTCATTGGTTTAAAGGATGTTACCCCCAAAACACACCCATGACTGATTAAGAAACATAAGAACCGCCTTGTTGTGCCAGGCGTCCGACGTTTGATAACAAAACCACCCCCAATGTGGACTGGACAAACCCTTAAGCTATTCACGAGTGACCATGTGTTTTAAATCGCCGAGATAGGACCCTAAACCTTGAAAACTTGCATATACCTACCTTAGGTCATCTCTGCTTGCTAACCTTTGTGTTTATGTGTGATGCTGATCCTGTCTTCCTGCCTAATATTCCTGCCTTCGGGCAGCCGTGGCCTACTGGTTCGCACTTCGGACCTGTAACCGGAGGGTTGCTGGTTCAAGCCCCGACCAGTAGGCACGGCTGAATTGCCCTTGAGCAAGGCACCTAACCCCTCACTGCTCCCCGAGCGCCGCTGTTGTTGCAGGCATCTCACTGCGCCGGGATTAGTGTGTGCTTCACCTCACTGTGTGTACACTGTGTGTTTCACTAATTCACGGATTGGGATAAATGCAGAGACCAAATTTCCCTCACGGCATCAAAAGAGTATATAAACTTATACTTATACTTAATAGTAAACCTTTCTCCAGTCCCATACTGAACCTGTATTTTTGTCCACCCAGAGGAGAAGGTATTGAAATAAATGTCTTGGAAAATGTCTGAAATAAAGCAGCTCTTATTGAGAGATTGCTGAATTTGGACGTGTTTCTCCTCAAGCCCCTTTTGGAGAAATCAGGAGCAAAATATTTGATCAAAAAGAAAAAATAGTAAGATTTTATATTAAGCTCGGTTATCGAAAAATCTATTTAGAATTTTTTCTTTCCTCTGGGTGATAATAATTGTACCCTCCTGTCTCATTGTAAAGCTGCTTGTCCTATGCTAACCCCTTGTCCTTTGCTAACCCTGTCTTCCTGCATGGTACGGTTACTAACATTTTTCTCATCTCATGAGGAACACAACACAAAACACAAACACAAAAGCTGCTCCAAGTTCAGTGCGAACCTTACCTTTCCTTCTTGCCTGATTAAACCAACCTTTAATGTACTGTGCAGTGTTTTCTACATAATTGAATTATATTTGTGGTGGTAGGTAATTGAGGAGGGGAGGGGGGAGGCGGGGTTGCAGAATT
>NW_027468598.1:12568202-12570702 GCF_046254945.1 Alosa pseudoharengus | reverse complement strand
AGAGAGTATAGAGAGAAAGGGCAATAGAGAGAGAGAGAGAGAGAGAGGGGGGAGAGAACAATCACAGGTAATCAAAGCGTGCACTTCAAACAAGCAGAGACGTTTGTTATTATTTGCAGGCTTCTTTTCATCTGTTTGTTTGAAACTAGCAGGGTATAAAAATTATTCACTTCAATCACCGAAGGCAATTTTCACCGTGCTCCCACGTCTGAAGCTTTACCGCTCACCTCACAGCAACCAGCAAAACAGCAGTAAGACCACACTGACTGCTGAAGTCACAAACACAGCTGCATACAGCGTTTGATGATACTCTTTTGGGCTGAAGTCCCAATGCAAAACAGTCATTCAAACCACAATCACCGATAATGATGCATTTGCACGAGCAAAGAAAATCCTGAGGCCTGATTGTACCACTTGACCTGAAACTGTCAAGGACATGTGGGTTGTTCTAAATTGCCCCTGCCATTGACACTTTCGTTTGGGTTGATTACTCATACCTTGTAATCCCTCTCAAAATAAGGTATTCATGATTGTGTTAAATAGGGCTGTTAAAATGCTTAGTGCAACAAGAGAGAAAGAAGAGAGAGAGACAGAAAAAGAATAGATAGAGAGAGAGGGGGAGAGAGAGAGAGATGGAGAGTGAGAAAGAAAGGGGGAGAGATGAAGAGCAACACTGCCTCCCCGGTGGTGTAAATGCATCCCTTTCCAGTGGGCTCAGTTTAGTATGTGAATTATGCTCCCATGATCTTATCTTGAAACCCATTCTGCCACACACACACACACACACACACACACACACACACTGAATAAAAGTAAAGCATGTTGTCCATCACATTCATGTGTGTCAGCAGGAAAAATAAACAGCTTATTACCCATTATGTCACCCAGCTCGGGTGCATGCATGAATATTTTTGCGTATCCCTTCGCACCGAGAACCCCAAGGCGTCACTGTAATGAAACTCTGGCAGAAAATGAGTAAAAATGATCTTTCTGTTTTTCCATACGCTACGGGAATCATTATTCTCTTCGTCTCTGTGTACCTGTGACTCTTAAGTGGATGAAAAAAAAACAAGCCCCTCCCACGTTCCCCTTTCTGCCCCTACCACCCACCCCCACCCCAGCCTCCTCCTGCAACAGCCCAATTATAGAAAAGTCCTACAAAATGGAGGAAAGCAATTAATTTTAAGCTGTAAATCCAGGCGTTTGCAGAGTGCAGTCTTAGCCAAATTACTCGGTGCTAACCCCAGCTAGAGCACCCCCACAGTGTGCCTTGTGAAATGACCCAAGGATGGAGGCGCGGTTCATTGCATCGGAAATGAAGGCACCAACTAACTCTGAAGAACTTTTTGAAGTGAGTGCCCCCCCCCCCCCGCCCCCTGTTCAGGCCCCCAGCTCAAATGTGCCCAAGGGTTGAGTCATCCACTATCTGGCTTCAAATGATAGCTGCATTTAGCCACATGCACACATACATACATAATCATGCTTTTAAAAAAACCTCTCTTGACAAACACGTAGTGGCAATTTAATCCTACATGAGGGCATTGTGTACTTATTTAGGATGTTGCCCTTTGAATGAAAGCAAAATTCCTAACCATCGTAGGCAGGGTAACGTACGTATGTACACGTCCCCGTGATCACGCCGCACGTTAATTACCGAGCTCCGGCAGTGCACGGCTCTGTTCTCCACTGTGCAAACTGCTCCAAAAAGGGGTCTTTGTCTCATTTAAACCCACACATCCCGATTAAAATAGCCATAATGGAGCTGCCTTGTGGGGCCGTGGGAGAGCGACACGGCTAAGTCTCCTCCTAATAGCTGCTCGGGTAGGAGAGGCACAGGCTGGCTCTTCCGAAAAGGCTGCCTTGCCCTGCCCTGCCCTCTCCTGCAACAGGCACGGCGGTGGCGGCGGCTCCGGCGCACTTCTTTTCGCTCCGGCTGAGAGAGCATCGCTTGGCTCGGCGCTGGCACCAGCAGCGGCCCCCCCTCTTCCTCTGCACCGGCCTGCTATTAATAGCCTCGGCCCAGCCTCTAGAGGACCCACACTGGGGAGAGGCACAGCGAGAGATGGAAAGAGGGAGAGATAGGGAGAGGGAGATGGTGAGAGAGAGAAAGAAAGAGAGAGGGGGAGGGCAAAGGATAGTGATGGAGAGAGAGAGAAAGTAAAAGAGTGAGAGAGAGGCAAAGGGATGGAGGTGGAGAGAGAGAGAGAGCGCAAGTAAGAAAGATGGGGCAGAGAGAGAGAGAGAGAGAGAGAGAGAGAGAGAGAAGTAAGAGGAGGAGGAGGAGGAAAGATGTTTCCCCTCGCAGCTCTCTCCCCTCCTGGCTCATCCCCGTTTCACTCAGCAGCCGACGGCGTAGAACCGAGCCAGAGTCCTGACACACGGGACCAGCCTCCAAGGTCAACAGCACCAACACACACCCACCAGCAGCTCCGCCTCTCACCACCCACCACCTGCCAGGGCCACCACACCTCCTCCCCCTGTGAACACACTCCTTCTACTT
>NW_027468598.1:12550702-12563202 GCF_046254945.1 Alosa pseudoharengus | reverse complement strand
AGCAGCGTTTCCTCACAATAAGCACTGCTGGTGCTGGAGTGTGTGTGCCTCAGTACTTGGAGTGGTGTGCTGGATTGGCCCTGTTTGTTTCCCCCACCGCCTCGCCTTCATAGGTGGAGTTATTTATACTTTTTCATTCTTATGGCTGCTTGTGTATGTGTGTGTGTGTGTGTGTGTGTGTGTGTGTATGTGTGTGTGTGTTGTGTGTGTGTATTGTGTGTGTGTGTGTGTGTATGTGTGTGTGTGTGTGTGTGTGTTGTGTGTGTGTGTATTGTGTGTGTGTGTGTGTTGTGTGTGTGTATTGTGTGTGTGTGTGTGTGTGTATGTATGTGTGTGTGTGTGTGTGTGTGTTGTGTGTGTGTATTGTGTGTGTGTGTGTGTATGTGTGTGTGTGTGTGTGTGTGTTGTGTGTGTGTATTGTGTGTGTGTGTGTGTATGTGCGTTGTGAGCGAAGGGCTGCTCAAGGCTTTTGGCAGGGCTGGATGCTTGTTACTATAAGCAGAAACTTGGGTTTTGACTTCAAGCGCTTGTGCACAGCTAAGTCGCTGTGATAGATGCAGGATGCTGTGGGGTAGGTTCTGTTTCAGAGTTTGTTTGCGTTGGGGTGTGTGCATATGTGTGTATGCGTCAGTGGGTGAGTGTGGGCCTGTGAAAGAGTGCGTCTGTATTTGTCCTTGTGCAGTTGTCGGTTAAGCTTTGTTTTTTTTTGTTTTGTTTTTTTAAAAACAGCCTACCCAGTAGAGGAAAGAAGAAACTGGTGCCCTTGTGTGCCTGTGTATTGTGAATGTGTATCTATCTATGGGTATATTTCCATGCACATGTACAACAGGATTTGTTGTTGGTCTCAGATCTTCATATACACAAGCATAAATGTGTTTGTGATCTTGTATTCAAGCCTATATGCTTTATGTTTGAGTGTGTCCTCAGTCACAAATTTCCAATTGCAGAAACCACTTTGCTTAGTGAGACAACGACATTTGGAGGAGCAAATTACATTTCTTTTCAATTTGGCTCATATGCATTTGGAAGAACAAAAATGGCACCAAAAGTCCACAAACAGGGTACGCATGAGCACGCATGGCAGAGTGGACGCACCTTGAGAACGCATGAGCGCGCCCTCCGCTCGCCCCTGGTGCATCGAAGCGGAAGCGGTCGGACAAACAGCTGTCCCACTCGGCCAGTCCCTTTGAACCGACGTCCAGTCTGGCCTTTCGGCTGGCACAAACAAACCCCAGCGCCGGGCTGGGCGGCGGGTACTCGCCGGGAGACAGGAAGCCCTCTGCCACTCGTGGAGTCTGCTGAAAAGGTTAGGCTGATATGATGTATGAAGAGGCGGTGTGTGTGTGTGTGTGTGTGTGTGTGTGTGTGGGGCCAGCTCCTGGTGGCTGGCCAGGAGCCAGTGTCTCTTGGCACTGCCAGGTAGTGTGTATCTGTGTGTGTGTGTCTGTTTGTATGTATTGATGTGTGTGTGTGTGTGTCTGTGTGTGTGGGAGGGCATCAGCAGAGCTAATACGGGGGCTTCTCTGAGCGGTGAGTGCCCGGGCACACACACTGGCCATCTGCACCTGGAACCACCGCTGAAAAGGTCATTACACACACACACACATACACACACACACACACAGACAAACACTGACACACAAATACACACACATATAGAAAGTAAACAAACCCAGTGTCTGGTCCTGGCCCCAGGGGACATCTTTTCTAATAAGTGTCCTGTCAGGGCCTATGGAGGAGAGATGCCCTCTCTCTCTCTCTCATGAGTGGATGCAGCCGGCTGGAAGCCAGAGCCACAGACAGCAGCAGAGAGATGGGGATCATCAGAAGAATAGGGATTATCCACACAGGGAGATGAGAGAGAGAGAGAGAGAGAGAGAGAGAGAGAGAGAGAGAGATGGGGAAAAAGAGACAGAGTAAAGAGGGGGAGATCAAGACTGAAAGAGAGAGAGGACAGATAGGGAGTGAAAGAGATACTGTGAGGGAGAATAAAGGCCGAATAAGAGGGGGAATAACAGAGTGAGGGAAAGAGGTGAAGTCAAAAGAGAGGAAGGCTAAGATGCTGTGATCCTGGAGGTGTCTCTGGGTCTCTCCCGTCAGAGGGGCCTCTCCGTCCGCACTGCTATGATCTGCCGCTGGGCCACGGGTCAGAACCACCTGACCTTTTCTCAAATGAAGCACTTCTATGGCGTGGGCTCCCTCGCGTTGATGTATTGCTGACCACAGTCCCTATTCCGACACTCAGCTGGACACCCCGCACCCCCCCCCCCCACACACACACACCACTCCACCCCACCCGCCTTCCTTTTCATGCGCATGTAGGCGCCCAGAGTCTTGCCTGTGCGGCAGCTGTAACTTAAGTCGGTAAGTGAGTGCCGTGTTTCACCGAGACTAATGTCGTCCTTCGACTGGTGCGGCTGGCTTGTTTTTCTAAAAAGCCCAGACAGCACCGGAGCGAGGAGAAACCTTGAGCCGCTTGATGCATGGAGAACGGCTGACAGTGACGATAAGTGACCGAGCTTCTGAAGCCGAAAGCCTCGATCTCAACATCGGCTTATGATTGTCTCGGGTGTCTGCCCCCCTGCTACCGGCAAAGGTCATCCTGATGAACGACAGCGATAATGACAATGTCGACGGCCACTGCTGTAGCCCCTAGCTTTGAGGCGGCGACCGATAATCAATGCGAGCAACTGTAAATGGGGCTTGTTTTTTACTCGGAGCAGAGTATGGCATTGGTAATTAGAACATCAATGGGGCTGTAATTGTTAATGATGATTGGCCCAAGAGGTGTGGCTAAGCATGAACCAATTAGGCATGCACACAACATTTCCTGAGTAATTGGTTAGGGAGGGTGTGACACTTGGAGGGCACTAGCGTGTCGAGATTTTCTGTGCTTGTGCTTCTGTGTTTGTGAGTGAGTCTGAGTGTGGGCAATGTGTGTGTGTGTGCGTGTGTGTGTGTGTGTGTGCGTGTGTGTATGTGTGTGTGTATGGGGGGGGGGGTGGATGTAGGGGAGGTTGATGATGGTGCGTGAAAGGGTGGATGGTAGCTCACTCCCTATTAGAGACTAGCTGTGTGTGTGTGTGTGTGTGGTGGTGGTGGGGGGTGGGGGGGTTGTCACAGAGGGCATGTGTGTGTCTTCAGTGAGCACAGGATGGAGAATCTGTGTCACCTGTTGTCATGAACGAAGAAGCAGAAAATCTATCATCTGTGCTCTCCCCCCTCCTTTTTCTCTCTCTTCCTCTCTCTCTCTCTCTCTCTCTCTGCACCTTCCCTATCCCCCTCTCCCCCTTCCTATCACCTCATACAGACACACACAAAGCCCCAAGTTTCTCAGTTAAGTCAATTTTCTAGGCAACCCAACCATGCTGGCTACGTCAAGCATTTTCAACTTCAAAGAGAAGTGAGCAAGGATTTAAAAAAAAGAAAAACGAAAAACGAAGGCTCATTTTATTCAAGCCTTTCGCTCCCAAACAAGCAGACACAGCCCACTGCGTTTGTCACGGTGACCTGATTGGGAGAACAAACGGATTTGGCCCGCTCCCTGCTCAACGTCGGACTTGCTCATGTCGAAAAGCAGGTAAATAAAATCAAGGCGAGCGGACGCGATGATATACATAATGATAGCCTCCTCGGTCCGACACCGGGAGTGTAGCAGCCGACACAGTTGAGACGACGACCGTATCTAATGGGAAATCCAGGCTGATTACAGATCTCAGACTGCAGCCTGTGTGACTCAGTGTGTGACACAGATTTTCCATTACCACTTAGGCCCCTGTAATTACTTTCTCAGTCTACAGAGAGCGCGGAGCCAGGGGGGGGTCACTAGCCTCCGACATGAACAATTTGAGGCGCTCCAGCCGGATGCGTTTAAACTTGGTGACAGCGGATGTCGGCGCAGAGGGAACTCTTAATAGCGGCCCAGCCAGCGCCCAGTGCTGCATCAAGCTGACACACCTACACACACACACACACACACACACACACACACACACACACACACACACACACCTACACAAACACACACACACACACACACACATAAACACGCACATTTACACACACACACACACTTACACACACACACACACACACACAATCGCATGCAGCCATTTTTTCCAGGTCAGTGGCAATGTCACCAATCAGCCCCTCTGTACCTGGGAATCCATCAGCGGCCAGGGCCCTCATCAGGCGATGGGAGAGCCGGGCCGTAACGGCCACAAAATGCCCCATCAGGGTGATGGCGACAAACGAGCGAGTTTAGACCACACGCACACACACACATGCACATACACACACGCACACACACACACACACATGCACACACACATACACACACACACACACACACACACACACACACACACACACACACACTCCCTCTCTCTATCTCTCCTCCTGCTCATTAAGGGTCACAACACACCTGCGCTCCTGCTGGAGTAGCACATCTGTCGGCTTTAACCCTGTCCAGCCTGCATGGACAACTCACTCACACACGGATGAACACACACACACACACACACGCACACAAAGACACACACGTACACACACGTGCGCGCGCGCACACACACACACACACACACACACACACACACACACACACACACACACACACGTGTGCGCGCACACACACACACACACACACACACACACACACACATACACACAAAGACACACTTACCCACACAGAAATGTACAGATGCACACACATGAATATACACATGAATAATAAATACATACATTAATACATACATTTAACAGATGTACATGCTCACATGCAGACACAGCCTTTTTGTGGGATTACTCCCTTTTACACCCTAGATCTCCTGATCTATTAGATTCAGACATAGCACATAACACAACATAGCACAACCCGCACACACAGTCAGACAAAGCACACACAAGTACACACACTCACATACACGCTCTCTCTCACACACAGTGCCTTCTTTGCAGTGGTAAATACAGTTATCCTCTCAGTGAGTTGTGATTCTTGGAGACTACTTAACCTCACATGTGGAGTTAAAATGACCTTTTGTAGATTACATTTGCTGAGTACATTTTCCTTTTTTATATATATATATACAGAAATGAGTAAGGGTTCCATTTAAAAAAAGGAGAAAAAGCATGGGTCCAACATTTAATTCATGTTCAATGCTCCTTAAAAGTGCATTGCAGTAAAAAAAAAAAACATTGCAAAAAAGCATCTTGGATTAACCTTTGCTTTCCTTGCATCAAAGAGCCTGTTGTCCATAGTAATCATGTTCAAGTCGAGTATCCAGCCATTTTGCAACTGCTTACTTGGAAAGTGCCTCTACAGCAGGCCCTGTATGATCCAGCACTAAGTCTTTTTAAAAACGCAAGCCGCCGCCATTCCCAGCTTAATCACATCCTCGCAGAGTCAGTGGGGTTACGCCAGCTGTCTGGGTCTGTTTGTTTGTGTGTGTGTGTGTGTGTGTGTGTGACAGAGAGAGAGAATGAGAGTCTTTTAGTCATGGCTCATGCAAATAGTGACATGAACAATATAAAAACCAATAGTGACCTCTCTCCAACAAACAGGAAGGAAAGTAGGCGACAGGTATGGCCTGTATGATTATTTATTATTTCATTTCTTATAAATTATTATTCGGCTATTCCACGTGACAGAACAACTCTATATCGGTTATGGATGTCACACATGAAATAATGCTGCAGAAACGTATCTTTGATCGTTTGAGTTCCTGTTGATATCTAGTGCACAATGGGAAATAATTTAAAGGAATCTAGTTGCATACTTGTAAATAGTGACCCTGCAAGATCCCTAGTGATTGCAAAATCCTAGTCTGTGACATAAAAACTCAATGACTTGTCTTTAGATAGGAGAGGGTCTGAGACTGTAGTCTTTCAAAAATCTTTTCCAAATCTTTTCAAAGTCTTCTATATGTATGTTTTCATATCTTATGGCCACCTTACACTAGCCTGGTCCTTACCGCCTGTGACTACGTTTCTCTTCGTCATACAGTCTGGAATAATGTAATAATAATCTGTCTCTGTAATGGGCGGATGCTTATTTTGAGGTTTAAAATCATTGGAGTTCCCTTAACCAATCAGCAACGTTTGGTAATGACGTTTTGGTAATGCTCTTACGCTTACCACTTACGCGTCAGGCTCTTACGCTTCCCACTTCTGCTCTCAGTAGTAAACAGACCACTGGCTAGTATGTAGGCTACCTGACCGCAGGGGCAGTCTCTCCGTAGTGGATATATCTCTAACTTGCGCCAGCCACAGACCGAGAGTTGTATACCAAAAGCGTCACGTCACCGAGATTATATCAGCTCTTGTCACACGCCAGTTTTCATCTTATCTCTTCTCGCCACTTATCAGACGATTGTTGTTCTACGCAGCCCGGTGACTTCGTCGGAGCTACGGAGCTTACTTCGTCCTCCACATGTTGTTCAGACTACACTCTCGGATAAGTTGGATTGTACTTATTTAACCTGGAGCTTGCTCAGTTAAACTAACAGTTGTTCGGCATAAAACAATGCAGCCTCACCTTGAGCCACGCTCGTTGACTGGCGTTACTGTCCACAAGCATGGTAGCCTCGCCTGGAGCCCAGCTCGGCCACAGGCTAGCCTCTGTCAAACACAAACACGAAGCGGTTTACCTTGAGCCCAGCTCGGTAACCGCTAGTCCCAGTCAAGCACAATCACAGCAGCCTTGCCTTGAGCCCCGCTCGGTAACCGGCTAGCTCACGTCAAGACACACCGCCTCGCCTTGAGCCCCGCTCGGTAGGCTAGCTAGTAGGCTAGCCAACATACCATTCCTTAAGTAGGCCTATGCCGCATTGATTTTGTAAAGGTAATTTGAGAGTAGGGGGGAGAATAACGAGCAGCAAACGTTTATTTGAAAACATGATAGGTAGGCCTAGTGATGTAGTACACTTGTGCGTTTAGGTTTAGTTATCACCATCTGATAAATCAAACTTTTCCCAAAGCCAGTTGGAAGGGGAGTTAAACGACGTCCTTGCCATTTATAAAATTGACAACACAAGCCTCTTGTTCCTGCTTTAATTGCCATTAGTTATGTATGTTCTTGTGTTTGTGTGTGTGTGTGTGTGTGTGTGTGTGTGTGTGTGTTTGTGAGTGTGTTTGTGAGAGAAAGAGAGAGAGAGAGAGACAGCCTGTGTGAGCATGCTTGCGTATTAGAAGGTAGAGGCACAAACCCAGGGCTCGGCTCCTCTGTGCTTTTTCAGCCCACCTCAGCTCATGAGTGCTCAGGCCAGAGCACCGTAGGGCTCTCTACTGGGGACGGCCGTGTTCAAGGTGGGATTGGTAGACCAACCCCAGTCTCGGGTTCCCATCTCTGCGTCACGTGGCGTCTCATGTGTTTCTCTCAGCTCAGCAGGTAAAGCTGGGCACCAACAACACAGTTATAGATTCATACAGTTCAATTCACAGGGAGCCCAGACTGAAGACATGGATACCATCCCTGCTCTTGAAGTCACGGTTGATAAAATACAACATGATTGAATATAAGGCCAGTGTTATGCTTAGCATATCTGCGCAAGTATGGATTAGATTGTACAATATGGAAACCACATCGATCTGTCCATAGCTCTTTGGAAACCGCATCTGTCCATGTACATGTCCAGAAGCGAGTATAGTCAAGGCTTTAGTGTCTGGTTCTGGTACTACTGTGTTTGGTAATGCTTTGTCTGAGATCCTATTTGTGATGTTGTTGTGGCTGGGCTTTCTTGTTTTGCGTAAGGACTGTTGCTAGTTGCATTTGTATCTTAGACAATCTTGGCAGTGTTATATGCTGTCTGTGGACTACCAAATGCAGACTCATAGATCACAGCAGAGCATCATGGCAGAGCAGCTTCTCCCTCTCTGTTCCTCTTCCTCTTCATCTTCCTCCTCCTCTGCGTCAGGCTCTTGGTCTCGAGTGTTGTTCGGCTTGCCCACAGGTTCGGCTTGCCGTGCTGGCAGCTCCTGTGGGACTGGCGGCCATGTTGCCATTTGTGTAGAACACTAATGAGCAGCTTAAAGTCTCTCCCACGGTCGTGTCAGGAGGCATCAACAACACCCAGCTCAGGAGGGGGGCGGAGGAGCGGGGAGGACAGGCATGGGGCTCGGCCTGACTGCTGCTGGTTTCACTTGTTTGGATGGCCCTTTGTTTGTTTGTCATTACCCCCCCCCCACACACACACACACACACACACACACGCACCCCCCCCCCCCCACACACACACACACCTACCCCAATACCACAACTATCCAACTCCATTGTTGCATTCAGACACAATCAAGGGCCAGAGCAACCTGTAGCCACACTCAGGATTCCTCTGTCTCCTCATGAAACTTGCATTTATTCAAATGGCGACGGCCAGAAAGTGGCTAATGAGATATGAAAACGACACATCAAGAATGTGACTGTTTTTTTCCCTTTTCTTTGTCTCACTTGCTCTTCTGTTTTCGTGCATTATAAATGTGCATTCTCTCTGTGCCATTACTGGAATGAATGTGAACGGGGGGGGGGGGGGGGTCAGGGAGAGAGGGAGTAGGGGTGCAGGGGTTGCACACATAATATGGGCGAGTCTGTGACATGCAGAGTGCCTGTCAAATAGGGAAAAAGGACCTCATCTGTGAAAATGAAATAAAACTGTAAAAAGAGAGTGAAAAGCCTTTTAGGGGCGTCAGAAAATGGGTTCTTGAATACGCAATCGTCTGCAAAAAGGGATGATTGTATCTTCTGAGAGCTATAGGTCTTCAAGGAAGGGGTGTGGGGGGGTTGAGTTGGGATTTGTGGATAAAATTACTTTATTTTGACAGCAGTTAGTGAATCTTGAAATACTTATGGAGCTTGAGCATTTTTTCTATGCACTAGAACACCATTTCTGCGGCTGACATTTGTAATGGCTTCCAAAGTGTTTGTTTAGGCTGTGGAGGGATCAAAGCGGAAGGGAAAAGTGATAAAACAATCGCAGATGAAAAGGCGATGCAAACAGCATGCTCAGACACCATTAGAGTCAATTGTGCAAGCTATAAATGGCCTCTCCATAAGCCACTAAATCAAACACACTATGGGGGTGGGAGGTTGGAGTGTATATATATATGTGTGTGTGTGTGTGTGTGTATGTATGTGTGCGACAGAAACATTTGTCTTTTTGTTTCGCTTGTGAATGCGCCCTGGCAGAAATGGCAGCCCGCCTTAGCGACAGGCTATTGACAATCTCTGTTCCTGCCGGAGGACCTCCCGCCGAGCTGGAACGCGCCACTAAAACACATGAATTGTAACTCCCGGCCAGTGAATGGGCCCTGCAGCCTGCTACGCCACGCCTTGTGTGCGTGTGTGTGTATGTTAACACTCAGGCCCAAACACTCACGGCACACTTGGCAAGCCGGCGACAAACGACTGATGATGACTATGCCGATAACAACAGCAGCTTGCTAAGTTCCACTCCTACTCGAAGGACCAGCTCTGACTCCCTTCTCATTTTCTTTTCTTCTCTTCCTGCGTCTCTCTCTCTCTCTCTTTCTCTCTCGATCTGCTTGGTACATTGCTCCCTCTCCCTCTACCTCTCCGTGTCACGGGGTGATGCGTGGTGGGCGCCGGTTGTGATGCCGGTAGCAGCTCAGATGCAATGTGATCAAATCCTGTCAGGAGGGCAAACAAAGTGGCTTTCATGTCTGTGGCCTGTCAGGCAGACATGTCACTTGGGTATGATTCACAGAGGGAGACTGACACAGGTGCAAAAACACACACACACACAAACACGCCCACATTCATGCATAACCTGCACAAATAACAAATACATGTATGTATATAAACATATACAAATGTAGAGTAAATACATGTAGAGGAAAAGACACAAACATAAATACATACAGCTCTGGAAAAAATCAAGAGACTGGATGTGACTGTCAACTCATTTGAATGACACTCAGCAACTGTAGAATGTTATCAGAGAAATGTGCAGTAGTCTCTTCTTTTTTTCCAGAGCTGTATATGCATGTATGTGAATAAGCATTCACAAATGCATTCATGCATTCATTCACACACACACACACACACACACACACACACACACACACACACACACATACATAAGCACACGTACAAGCATGATCAAAAACACAAAACATGCAATGGTGTCTGTGGATGCACTGGAAAAGCACAAACACACATCTAAACACAAACAAATTGGTCTAATGAACCCCATCCATTTAGGGGTAATATGAAAGCAATGTCCTTCTAATGGAAACAGGGCAAAGCAATCAATTTCCTTTATGTAAGTAGGATTAGAGGAAAAAAGAGCTGGTTTCATCCCTGTCATTATTGACGATCAAATTAGGAAAAGGGCCCAGACCGGCAAGGGTAATTACAGCATGCAGGAACAGAGAGAGGGAGGGATGCAGAGAGGGGGAAGCAAGGGCGTAGGCTAATGAAAAGGTCGACGCTTGGTCTCTATTTTTCCGAAATATAGGGAGGAAAAAACGTGGGCATTAGCCCACCAACAGCTTTGTGACAGATAGATCAAGAGAAAGAGAGGGGGGGGGGGATGGTAGAGAATCAGAGGGAGGGAGGTAGGAGTCTGGGTGAGACAGAGAAAGCAGCTGAATTTCTGTCAGTGGGAACAGAATGGACAAATAAAATCCAAGGAAGAAACAAGAGTGAGGGAGAAGAAGGGGAAGCCGGTGGAGGAGAGGAGCGTAGAGAATATCTAGTCCTCCAGGGGAATGAGAGAAATGAAAAAATGACAGATGGACAAGAGATTTCCTTTAAAGATATTAGAGACCCGATACAGTCATGCAGTAAGTAAATGTCAGAGAAAAATGTGATGGGAAGATAAGTCCCCCACCAGCACCAACCATCTTGTGCCTTTATGATAGAGAGAAAGAGACAGACAGAGAGAGAGAAAAAGAGAGAGAGATAGGAATACACATGTATTCACCCTGCCAGATATGGGGGAGATCACTGTCCACACCATGCCAAAAAACACTCACTCCTACTCCCACGCATGACACGGAGGGGCAGAGCAGGAGGGTAATTAGTAAAGACTTCTGCCCCATGGACACATTAAGCCAGTTTGTGTCAAACGCATCATTATTAAATGCTAGCGGTGAAGCAATAATACACAATGCTGCTATAAACAGGGAGGAGTGCTGTGTGTTTAATTTGATAGACCTGTACAGATTGTACAGTGTTAAATGGTCTGTTAAGCCCCTAAACACTGCTGTTTTTAAAAAGTCAGTTAAAAACAACTCAGCTTTGTCTTTGGGGGCTTTTTTATTTTTAAGACATGCCACTTAGCGTCAACCTCTAAAATTTGCATCAGTAGCTTCTCCAACGAGTACAAAATGTACACACGGCCACCTTTGTAAATGGTCGAAAGCTGTGTAAGCCCCAAAATGAACTCCATGGCAACGGGACTTCTGAAGGGAAAAGCGTTTATAATCAATTAATCTGGGCTCTCCTGCTAATTGAGGTAGCTGGCGGCGTCACATGTAATCCCAAACCCTGTCAGCCCGGCAGGCGGGTCGTCTCCAACTCTTGCCCCGCACTAGGGCCGCTGCCACTCTGACCCCGACATAATTACCCCAGTTAGGTGGTTGGAAGAGCCCCCAGGCCCCTCGATCAGAACCATGCTCAGTCCAAAGATGGAGACCCATAGTATATATTTAGATGTATATATTTCTTGAGCCCTGCCTCAATCCACTCAGTCTTGACAGGCAACTCTTAGTGCAAATTAACACACTTTTAACAGTTTCTGGTATCGAGTTTTTGCATCATTTTGACAGTTGCTGATACTTATGCAACCATTTGTCAGCTGACCAACGGATGACATTTAAGTCTGACCATATTTTCAAAGAATTAGGCCAATTATAGTAGATTGTAGCCAGGAATGCCTGCATCCATCACTTCTGCATGTGTGTTTGTTTACATACAGATGGCGGTAGTGCTGACGGATGGATTTTACCGTGCGCTCATGCTTGGCTTCAGGTGCTGAAACAAATTGACTGTGGCAGCATATTGTGTTATATGCAGTTTCCACAAATTTCTGTGGTTGGGATTGAGTCGGTAGCTGAACCACATCCAGCTCAATTATGACATGTTGTCTTTAACTCTTCTCTGGAGGCAGCTACATGCAGATCAACTATTCTACCAGTGTTGTTGTTGTTGTTGTTAATGTTTTATTTGCTGGGTGTACTGTATGTATTATAGTTAGTGGTCAGTGGTATAATAAAAGGCAGTGAGTGTGTGCGTGCTATGCTGACTGAACTCAGACTAGTGAGAGAATGGTCACGATTCTCAGTGTGGGCAGAAAGTGTGTGGTACAGTATGTGGTTTGTGGAGTGTTATGAGGGTCTTTGTGTGTGTGTGTGTGTGTGTGTGTGTGTGTGTGCAGGCAGACTCTTGTATTGTATCCTATCTGTGTGGTTACATCAATAGTTCCAACTCTAGTTCTGTCTGAGAAAGACCTGCAATGCAACTGCATGGCTCCACATACTGTATGTCA
>NW_027468598.1:12308202-12540702 GCF_046254945.1 Alosa pseudoharengus | reverse complement strand
TGTTTTGATACGTTTATGCATTCCTTCCAGGTCAGCGCATAACTGAGTTCTGCCACCAAGTCCCTGAGCAGGAGGGGCTTTGACAGCGTGTTTTGCTGCTCCAAGTAATGCCTGCTAGCCTGTCTTGCTTAAATACCTTGTCCCTGTACATCGCCTTCTCACCCTCATGTGCTCCTCTGAATGCTGAGCGGAAAAAATAAATAAAAACCAAAACAGAAAAGACTATATTCACATCTGTTCATGTTGTTATTCTGACCCTCTAATCCAAAATGGAGGCTTTTTTTATTGACTGCACAAGGGTGAAAATAATATTTTGCCGAGATGAGCATTTTTAATGTGTCCAATCTCACATTTTCCACATTCACCCTGTGCCCAGACAAGCAATTTAATTTTGTCCCTCCGCGAACCATTCATGGTTCCGTTTAAAGGGAGAGGTTCTCAGCTGCATTGTGTTCTTTAGAAAACGATGTTAAAGTGGAAATATGTTGGAAGAAAACCCCTGCAGAGACAGGTAGAAAGAAAGATGTGAACAGCTTGCATGGCAAATACCTTTTCGGCTTGCACTAAAAAGCACTCTGGTTCATCCTTCATGTCTTATAATGAGATTTCTTGTTTCATGTTATGATTTCTTAACAGAGATATCACACACACACACACACACACACACACACACACCACTCTGTTTGCTCCTGTCTGTTTACTCTCTTCAAACCTGGGTCTCTCCTCTCCACGTCTCTCGGTGGGCCTTTGCCCTTCTAACTGCCTCCCCTGGAGTGGACCAAGGTCAGTGTGCCAAGTGCACGGCACTGCTCACCCCCCCCCACTTAGCATTCCGCACAGGCCGCCAGCGTGTGTGCTTCACCTATTGAACCGCCACGGCTGTCTGATGCCTGCGGCCACTAAATCTGCCACTGTCGTGTCATCCATCCTTTTGCTTTTGGTCATGGTCAGAATATCCACCTTCACTGACCAAAGATAATTACATGGTGCCAGTAGCACACGGTGGCCCCGCTACATACCAATGACCCAGCGTGTGAACGGAACATACGCCTGACACCAGAGGCTCCCGCCTGTACAGCGCCGGGCTGATGAATAGTGCACCAGTGCCTTCCAGGCTTTGGTGCGGTCAGGCAAAACACCATAATGTAAGTAAGTGTACCTTGATAACGATGTGTGTGTTCTCTCTCTCTCTCTCTCTCTCTCTCTGTTCTCTCTCTGTTCCCTCTCTCTCTCTCTCTCCCTCTCTCTCTGTGTTGAAGCGCCAGCCGTTTTCTGCCTGGCTGGTCTCACTGATATCCAGGTGGAGAGGCCTCCTGCCTGAGGGCTACTGGTATGAATCAGGTCCACTCAGCCTCTCGCTCTCGCCGGCGGAGCGACATGCATATCAGGCTGACACATCATTACAAACAGCTGCACTGCGCTGCCCTGAGCGTGGAAATTGCATTAAAAAGGACCAGGGGAGTTCAGGGCCATGCCACCGTGCGAGCAGGCCGCTGGGGGGTAGAGAGAGTCGGGGATGGCCGATCCGAGGGGACGGCTGTTTTGGCAGCGGTGTTTCTCTTGTCGCTCGAGGTATACGGCAGGGCTCAGTCATGCAGTTGTTCACCGTGCCATCCGTATGCGTCTTGTCTGGAAGCAATGACCTCCTGAAGTCAAGGTTTTTGAGGGCTTGGCGACGCCCAATGCCAGTCAGTTGTTGTTTTTGCCAGTTCTCCTCTTTTTCCTTCTATTTTGCTTTCTCTTTCTCATTCTCTCTCTCTCTCTTCCTCTCTTTCTCTCTCTCTTTTTTTTCCGGCACCTCGCTCGCTGCTGGATTTTGTGACTCAGAAGCAGTTGGCAAGAAAAGTGCAAATCTTTTATCGCCACCCTATCAGCCTGTAGCGCTCCAGGAGATCTGTGTTCTTTGTTGTTCCGTGCCAAACGCGCCGCCTGCTTCAGCACCGCCGATAGCCCCGGAACCGCGCTCACTCCCCCGGTCCATGGCCCCCCCTGGGCTGAGTCAGACGTGGAGGGCCCAGGGTGTGCCTCGGGGGCCCATGTGGGTCGGCGGTGGCTGTTTGATCCATCCATGTGCAGCCAATGAGCATGAATGAAGCCTTCATGTTGAATGTAAAGTTGTTAGAGTTTCCAGAGGAACCATGTTGGCCTGCACCACACTGAATGCATCCCCCTGCTTCCTACCATATACACACCCTGAGGTGGGTGTTTAGGCAGAGTGCCTGATCACTATATTAATCGAGTGAAAGATGTGATCTAATGTAAATAATTTGTTCAAGCAAATGCATGTTGACAAGAAAGAAAAGCACAGCCAATTTTTCTGTAATGCTAGACGGGGCAGAAATAAATTATGCATTTTGTACCGTTCTGAACTTCTGACTGTGACCCCTTCAGCACACATACACACACTCACACACACACAAAAACACAGAGGTAGGCTTGCTCAAATGATATGGAAAAGCAGCATGAATTTTTCATCCCGGTAGCCGTAGTTGCATTTTTTAACCACTCCGGAGTGGGACCCACAGCTCTCAATGCACTGAGTGGAGCAAATATTTCACCAGGTATGCAGTCAGACTCGGTAGTGGTCAAGTACAAGGGCACAGGATATTTACAAGGAGAACGACAGATGGACAGATCTGAATGAAAGATCTGAACTTCTGACTGTGATCCCTTCAGCACACATTCACACACACATACATTTTACACACACACACATACACATACACACACACAGAGAGAGAGAGAAAGACAAACAGATCCTTTCTACAGATCCCACAACTTTCAAAACACACACACCTACAATATGCCCAGAGTGAGGAACCCATTGGCCCATCCGGCATATTCATATCCCAGCATCCCACGTTTTGTTTACTTCTCATTTCTGCTCTCTGATCATATATTCATTTATTCGCTGAGCATTGTCAAGAGTGAGTCGGCAAGCGCAGGCCCTCGTTATTGTCATTCAGCTCGAGATGGAGCACTCGTACTTATCAAGCCAAATGCTCGTTAGATTAATTTGGAGCCCTTTTTCACGCACGCTGCTCTTTCCCTGTCCAATTGGTGGAGGATAAACACAGAATGACACTCTGTTTCTACCAGATCACAGCGTTCATTGTTATGTATAATAAAGGCTAGCCTGTTTGGCAGCAAAGCTTCCGTGAAGCCTCTGGCTCGCTCTGATAATTATTATACATAAGCGCCAATGGAACGCACGTCCCATTGTTTCCCTGAGATATGCGTAATACCTCAGGCGCATTCTCCTGCTGAATCAACCCCTTCCGTCGACAAACCATGAAAAAAGGACCCCGAGGAGCCTTTGTAAAACGGACATGCTTTCTTCATACATGAAAGGAAAACACGCTCACCTGAGTCAATGAAACATTTAACCCAGAACATAGCAAATGTTTTTGTTCAAAAGAAAAGAAACATATATTTTAGACATGAAAGGGTCGCTGTGTAGTAGGGAAAAAAACGATTTTGTGTAATTGCTCTTGTAGTAGATTATTCCGAATATCACCGTGCCTTACTAGCTGGTCAGGGGTGTTGGGTGGATGTATGGTAGCAGTTTAGCGGTGACATTCTGAGCCGGAGCAGCAAATGGATAAGCTCTATTATAAAGGTCTCGCTCTTCTGGTCTCCAATTCCATCTGGTGCGGAATCCCTCTGTTGAAAGCGTGGATCGTTGGGAAATTTAATTAAGCTGGGGAAGAGGCTTGAATCAGATGGATTACATGCTCTGACTGCAATCTTGTTTTGTTTTTGAGAGGGAGGGGTTTGTGTGTGTATGTGTGTGTGTGTGTGTGTGTGTGTGTGTATATATGTGTGTGTTAGGGGGTGTTTTTGTGCTGTGTAGCTGTGAGGGGGGGGGAGTGAGAGATGCTCTATCGGATATTTTGTGAGAAGGTTTTTTTTCCTACTGACTTTGAAATGAAGACGCCTGCTGTGCGCGGCACTGTTCAGTTAAAGCCGATATGAATGCATCTGTTCCGTCGGCACCATTTCGCCGCGCTGACGGACACCTCTCCGTTTTGTTTCAGGCCAGTATGGCATGTTGATTTCTACTGCGCTTTGACAAACACTGCGTCATGCTTCCCACATCTGCATTCAAATCCTGGCATCATAATAACAATCTGATATTTCACGGTTTAAGAACTGTGATGATCCCTCTGTTCATATACCGTTACAACCGTCAGCCAGGGTATGGTGAACTGACAGTGGTGCCTTTTCAGCTTTGCAGATGTGAAGAGTAGGCCCATGCAGCTCCACTGTGAGGCTATAGGCAAGCACATACTCCTGGAGCCATGCTGCAGTGCTCAGAGTCTTTGTATTTCTGCTGATCAGTGATTCAGACAGCAATTAATATGTCCCAGTTGAGTGGGTAGATACAGAGAAGGCTGGAACACTCTTGCAGAAATGGATAAGGGGGCTATATGTGGGCAGTGATGAGTGTACTCCTCTACTGGCAAGAGTGGTGTCCTATACTCTAAGCAGAGAGGCTCCTGTTCCCTAAATGGATGTAAACAGACGCAGGAGGCTTCTCAAAATGGAGGGACCGGTAACATTATCACCTGCGATAACACAAGAGTTGCAATACACTCCTTTTCAAATTTACTGAACACTTTGCTTTTACAGAGCACTTTTTCTGTGCTCTAAAGAACAAAATGTGCATACGTATATCTCTCTTTCAGGGACAGAGTAGCTGTTATGGGCTATAAATGTGTTTGCGTTTGAGCTTGCGTTCTGATCAAAAATAGTAACCAATTTTAAGAATAATTCTCTCAGAGGCCGCATTTCCGAAACATAAATTGAATTTCTTCATTAATCAAACCTTAATGACTCAGTGAAATATGACAATTTGTAATTATGGGAACATCGCACAGTTAGTCTCTGAGCCTCTCCGTAATTTCATTACTACTAACAGAGATGTTATTCATTTTCCAGAAATGTGTCTATTTTTACTTCAGTTCTTATTGAACCTACATGTTGAATCATACTTTTTAAAAAGCCATTACCATTAACAAGACCTCCATTTTACAGTAGCTTGAAGTAGAGTCCTGTCAAGCATGGTTTTAATCAATGTCTTATCAGGTAGTCACTCGAAACATGGCACCTAAAAAGTCTTTCAGAAATGTGAAATGGCCAGCCATAATGTACTTGATTGAAAGTTTTGTGTAATGTTTCAGGTGCAATTTCATTTTAGTCTCTCTGCTAGTGCAATCTACACATTACAGATAACCATCACTTACTTTCTCATTTGGCACCGCCATTAGGCAACAGCGAAGAATAGCTTGTGAAATTGCCTGCTCTCCAGAGCCATATTTTGCCATTTTAATAACAGTTATTTCATGTTTGTTAATTAATGCCTAGAGAGCCCTCCTGATCCCATTACCAAAGCAAGCAAATGGCAGCACCCGGTTTCGTAAAACCTTGCGTCTGCAGTCTTTGATGTGCTGTTACTCGACAGGAAAAGAGCCCTGTTCACTCATTTGTCTCGGTGAACGTTCACGATCGTCTGTGTTTTTGAGATAGATGTTCAAAAAAATGCTGGGGATTATATGTTTTAGAATGGCGTGCGGTGACGGACAGGAAGGCGCGAGAGAGCCTTGTTGTCAGGCTGTTCTGTTTTTAGCTGGAGCAGATTGTGCTAGTGGGTTTCTGCAGTTTACCCTTTTGATCTGCACGTTTGGGTTTTACGTGGCAAGCGCAGGGACGGCTCCTTGGCTGATAGTGAGCGGGGTTGTAGATTAAGTGGGAACACACAGCTAACATGAAACAGTCCCAGCAGGGCGGGAGACCTCTCACTATGCAACAGGCATTTCTCCTTGAAGTCTGTCCTTTCTCTGACATGAAGCGTTTAGTTCCAAGTGTTCCATAAACAGCTTAGCAAACACCCCCCCACCACCCCTCTCTTCTTCCATTCTCGCTTTCTCTTTCACACATACACGCTCTTGCTCTCCCCCTCTCTCTTGCAGATTCTCTCCCCCCTAGTCTTCCTTTCATTTCCTGTCGTCCATGTTTTAATATGGAATCAGAAAGGTTCCCTTCTCTCTCTGACACCCCCCCCCCTTTCCCTTTCTCTCGCGCAGTCATTCACCCTCTCCTTCTCTCTATCCCTCTCCTTATCTGTCCTTATCCATTCTCTCCTTTCCACTATCCTCCCTCTCTTTCTCGCCTTCCCTCCCTCTCTCCTCCCTCTCTGCGTCTGCCTCACCCAGCATCCTCTCATTGCGATTCCGCTCACACACTTGCCTGTCTAATTAGAGTGAGGCGGAAAGAAGGGAAAGAAAGAGCAAGGAAACGAGTCTCCCTCTTATCTCACCCCCCCTCCCTCCCTCCCTCTCCCTCCTTCTCCCTCCCTCTCTCCTGTCCTCCCTCTGTCTCGACTCTGTCCATCACACGGTTCTATCACAGCCAGATACAGCTAATTGATTTGTTAAGAGCCCTTTAATTTCACGTGCCATAATGCCATTCCAAGTTCTGTGTTCTCAGGCTGAGGGACGGTGGGTGGTGGTGTGTGTGGGGGTGGGAGAACAGCCCAGATGCGAGTCCAAGGGAAAGAGTTGAAGGGATTGTGTGCACAAGCAAGCACGAGTCTGCTCAGAGATACCCACACCCTATTATCGACATGTTGTGTACACCAGCAACATGCTCAGTCTGCAGTTATGTATGCCCAATTCAGCAATAAACACAGTGTTTGTACATGGCTATTGAATATGAAATGGTGAGCAGCATAGATAACAATTTTTGTTCCTCCAAACACTGGCTTGAGCTGTCAGTCACTGCTTACTGCTACTGAAAATGCTGAGTGCAACAACCGCTATAGGAGACAAAAAAACAAAGGCAAAAAAAGACCTTTTGGTTGCTTTGAGCCTGAGCCAATTTTTTTTCCTTCAAGACAGCAACAGATCTCCCCCCCCCCCTGTCCTCTATTTTATCATCTATCTCTTCAGCCTTTCCTCTCTCTCTTTCTCTCTCTCTCTCTTTCTCTCACTCCCTCTCTCTCTCACTCTATCTCTCCCTCTCTACACAGTGCAGGCTGATCAATAATTGAGCAAAGGTTCATCAAACTCAGGTCTGTTTTTCATAGCGCTGTCTATCTGGGTACACACAGTGTGTGAACAAGCGCCTTTCATCCACCTGACGCTCTATTGGGGATTCTCTGACAGAGTCAAGCTCAGCACATACACACACACACACACACACACACACACACACGCATGCACGCACACAAACACACACACACACACACACACACACACACACACACACACGCATGCACGCACACACACACACACACACACACACACACACACACACACACACACACACACACAAACCGGCATCAGTGCCACATACAAGAAGCATCCACATACAAACACACACACACACACACACACACACACACAAAGGCATTCACTCAAACATGCGCACACACAGCACACACAAATTCATTCTTTCTCTCTCTCTCTCTCTCTCTCTCTCTCTTTCTCTTTCACACACACACCCGCCAACCCTGCAGAACCAGCCGCAGCTGCCCAGCAAACTGCTCGGCACACTCTCCAAATTACCCAGCTGCCCCAGCTGCAGTGCTCATCCATAATGGAGGCGGCGTGACAGGCGGGAGGCGCTGAGGTGCGGGCGGCAGTCAGGAGCACTCCCCCTCCTGCAGAGCAGAGCCGAGCAGCCTGGAGGGCCAGCTCCACCCGAGCAGTCCACACAGACACACAGACAGACAGACAGATAGACAGCCTGGACCCGAGAAGTCCACACAGACAGACAGACAGATAGACAGCCTGGACCCGAGAAGTCCACACAGACAGACAGACAGATAGACAGCCTGGACCCGAGAAGTCCACACAGACAGACAGACAGATAGACAGCCTGGACCCGAGAAGTCCACACAGACAGACAGACAGATAGACAGATAGACAGCCTGGACCCGAGAAGTCCACACAGACAGACAGACAGATAGACAGACAGACGGACAGCCTGGACCCGAGCAGACAGACAGACAGAAACTCATGCATACACATTATACCCATATAATGTATAATACATGCATATAAAGGATTCAGATAGGAAGACACTACCTTTTACTGTATAAGCATGCCCACAGTTGCTTTTGTCCTTTCTCTCTTTCTCTGTGTCTCTCTTCACATACACACACACACACACACACACACACACACACACACACACTTTTTATACATGGGTATACACATCTATGCAGATAGTGAGGGGTGCCCCGTGGCAAAGGTGAAATAGGTAGTTGCCGAGGGCACATAGTGCTAGAGGGCTGCAGCTGCAAAAAAAATAAAAATCTGGAAGTGAACCTTCTGTCATGACAATAGTATTGTGTTGCCCTTCTACTGTGCTGCTGAGCTATTGCCAATCAAAACAGTCCATTGCTATGCATAGCTTCTCTGCTGTGTGGGTTTTCTACCCCTCATGAAGAGATTTGTGATGAATGAATGAATTAGCGCTCTATGGGAACAGTGACCTGAAGATATGACTTCATGCCAATGCAATGCAGTAATAAACAATACAAAGTATTATGGCATGTATGTTTGTGGTGAGCAGCACACATCTATTTTGATGTCGGGATCATTATCATTAATCTAATGGTGGTATCTTTTTTGTCTGTTCCACTCTATTTCTACTTCAGTTAATTTTGAGATGGCTAATTTGGCCATGATCAATGTAGTACTGTATTTGTCAGTGGCATAATGTGACCAAAGTCTTAAAACATTGTCAGGGCTGGCCCTGCAGATAGTTGAACATGAATATGCTCGTAGACTCTCAACCGCTCCCTCTGCTACACACACACACACACAGCTGGGCCCTGTCCCCTCCATTGCCTCTGCCACATGTCTCCATCGAGACACCGCCAGTCCACACACACACACACACACACACACACTCTCATCAGCCGTATATGAGAAATTCAGCCAGCTCGTCACACACACGGTCCAGGCGGAGAGGGCCGGGGGAGAAAACAATGCACGCAGATGCGCCTCACAGCCAGCAACACCACAACACACCACATGAACATAGTAACATGTTTGTGACTTGAAACAGGCATGGACCCATTCGTGCCTGGTATCTCCCACCATACAGACACGTACATCTGATCACTTAGGAGAAGGTGTATCTTCCACACTCCCTCCCTCTCTCTTTCTCTCTCTCTCTCTTTCTGATCCTCCCTGGCTGCCTCTGCACCCGCCCGCCTTGTTTGGGCTAGATGGAGTGCCACGGCCTAATGTTGTGTGTCGTATTAGGCTGATAAATCATTAAACGCAATAGGTGCTTGCCTTCCAAAATTGACCTCCTTAGGCAAGCGACGAAGTGTAAACAAGTCCGCTCTCATTTCTCAATCCGTTGCATCTTCGAAAAAATCGGAGAATCAACCCCAGAGCACCCCTCCCACCTCCCCTCCCCCAAACCCCAACCCCTGCATCCACCCGCCACGACCCACGCCAACACTCCACCGCCTCCTCTCGTCTATGTTCCACCCCCCCCCTCTCTCTTCTCCTCTGTGCCCCCTCTACACCCCTCCTCCTATCCTCATTAATTGATGTTGTCTCACTTCATTAGAGCTATTTGGCGCTGGCGGAGAAATTTCAGACTCCTTTTCCCAGCATGTTTCACCGCAGTTAATTTCCACCTTTACTGTCACCAATAAAAAAAAAAAAGTGCCGCCTTCCCCCATCTCACCCAAGATACTAATTTTGCCAGACTCCTGGATTCACACAGGCACAGACTGCAGCCTCTCTGCTTGTGCTGATAACCTTGACAGAGGCTGGGGATGATATTAATAGTGACTGCTCATTGACAGCATGCCAGCTTCACAGACCTTAGCGCTGCGCATACATTCATTTGCTCACACCATTAAATTACAATTGCAGTCTCCCACCCGTTGCTTTAGATTTGACCCTAAATCATAGTTAAATCACAAACAATAACAAATGCTGCTTGTCTCATTAGATTGTTTACTAACATTATTCATGGCAGACCTAAGGTGAACTTCTCTAGATTGTGAAGGGAAGAGTTTTGAAGCGTGCTTGCTTCGTTTATTAGACTTCCTTCATTGCACTTCGCTCTCGCAGGTGCAGTTCATCTCATCGTGGGTTGAGGTTTGTTTATGCAGCAGTGATCTCTGACCGTCACGATCCTCTTTTGGCTTAGGCCTCTACGAGCTTGCTCTGCGCCAGTCTGGCTCGACAGGAAATTGTTCAGTGTGATGCCACTGCCACTCCTCTGTAGACGCAGGCAGAGGCCCGGAGAGACGCCCAATCATTTTGATCACATTTGTGCACATTTGGAGCCTTATTCTCGAGATGCGCTGAACGGCACTCCGTCCTCCATTTAAGATTCCATAACAGTGGCTGGATAAATTGGCCCAGCGTTGGTAACAGCGTGCGTGGAATGGGTGGTTATTGATAAATAGGTTTGCACCACCACATGGGTCTCTGGGAGGAACAGATCAACAGGGGCTGATGGGAACGGTGGGCACGCGTCGGCATCAGCAGTGTCAGGCAGCTGAGAACCATCATTAGCCACTGGCACTCTTTTATCTAGACCTGGACATGTAAAGAAAAGCATTGTAAAACCTCACTTGTCCTTTCTTGAGAAGTCTGTAAATCAGGGAACAGACCTCCCTCTGTTGACTTCCTCAGATTTCTCATGATTGTCACAAACGTTCCATCCTACCAAAATTGGAAACTAAAAAATGATGAGGTCTGTTCCTGGGTTTAATGTGCGTCTGAGTCTGTGTTTTGTCTGCCTGCCAGAGCAAGTGTCATGTCGCTGTCTCCATTTGAACAGATTTCATTTGGCTGCGCGGTGGGGTCAAAGGAGCCATTTTCTTTTGTATGTGTGTTGCCACAGCAGGCTGTATGAGCTGGCGAGATCAGAGAGACAGTGGGGGGGCTGCTGATGGACCATGAAGCTGCGTCTAGACTCCACAGCAGAGATTTGCTGGTTGTTCAGTGAAAGAAAAGGCTGTTTTCTCCAAATAAAAAATAATCATTAGCACGTGGTTTGTTTACGGTGTGTACAGCTTAGTTTTCTGTGAGCCCAGAGCCTGCTGAAAAGTGCCGACACAGTGTGTGCTTTTATACTGGTTACATATAGCTAACAAAGCCACTACATGCCAATGTGGTGCATTTAGTTCAACAGCACCATGTGTTTTTGTCATTGTCAATGTATGCCTTAATTAGCCGTCTCTTCATGTGATTTTTGAAGTCTCTGTAATCAATCCAATTTGCATCATAATAGAATGACAGTGACATTCTGTGATATACTGTTCTCCTTGTTTAGCCAAATTGAATTTCTCACTTGAAGAAGTACCCTCCCCACTTTTATTTGCACAATACTTAGAGGTTCAGCACAATCTGATTAATTTCTCAACGCGCTGAAAAGCGGAAGCTCTAATCAAATGCATTGTTAGCCCACAAACAAGCACAAAAAGAGACCCTAACAAAAGGAATATCGTGAAGCACTTCCAACAGATAATAATTATTGGATTAATGTCAAAATCCAGTACGCCCTGCATTGCAATCACTAAAAGGTTAATTGGAGTGGCAGTGTAAAAGCAAATGCGTAACGACATTTCTCATCTCGTATGTGTTCAATGTATCCCATTAATTCACATAATGTGAGCAAGGGTGTGTTTAAAAATAAAACATGGCCTTCGAAAACATGCTGTAATATCGAACACTAGTGCACTGCAATCAATGTGGGTGCATGAGAGCAAAAGAGGGAGGGGTGGATGAAGGGAGAGAGAGAGAGAGAGAGAGAGAGAGAGAGGGAAAAGAGGGTGTAGAAAAAGGCAATACTCACTGAAACACTCATCCTAAGGCATTATGCCTGGGGTCCACTCAGTGGGAGATCCAAAGTGCTTCATCCCCATGGGAACCAGAGGCGGGCTGAGGCAGGACAAAGCCTGGACCGGTGCCGGTCCTGGTAAGATGGAGGCCGAGAAAAGATGGCACTGAGGGGGAGAACACTGTGTCTCGTGTCTGTGTGTGTGAGAGAGAGGGAGAGAGAGAGATTCATGTCTCTGTGTGTGTGTGATGCATTTAATACATTAATGTCACTGTGCGTGTGTGTGTGTGTATGAGAGAGTGAGAGAGAGAGAGAGAGTGTGTGTGTGTGTCTGCCTTCTGTTGTGCATCTGCAGCGTCTCAGACACAGAACCACACACTCCTCGTCATCCAATTATCATCTCCCTCCGTCTGCTTCCTGTTGGTGACAACGTCTTACCTGCGGTTTAGCGAGTGAGAGGAGCTGTCTCCAGCTGATTTCCACAGACTGCCCCCCCCCCCTCTAAAAAACAACAAAAAAAAAAAAACACATGTGAGTGCTAAGGCATTGCGCAAGGGGAGGCATATGTCTTTGCAGCCTGACAGCCAGAGAGAGTGGATAGCTAAGTGATGGAATACATAAACCCAGGGAAGGATCAAAGAACCAAGCCGTTTCATTGGCAGGGAGAGACAGCCTCACCCAGCACGCTGTGCCGCTCTGCTCTGTGCTTGCTCGGTTTGTTTATTTTTTTATTTATTTGTTTGTTTGTATGTTTGTTTGTTTATTTATTTATCTCCTTGGTTCAGAGAACCCCGACACTCTCCCTGACATTCTCTGTCGATGGGGGCTACCAGTTGCTGGGTTGGGATGATGTTGTTGAGGCATCCCACACAGGCTGCTGGGAGGGCAGGGGAGACGGGAGGGGAGGAGAGGCAGAGGCCTGAACAGGCTACTCGCCGGGTCTGGCCCTAGGCCTCTGGTGGTGGTGGAGGAGGCTGCAGCCGTGGTGGCTGGTGGTGCTCTGCTGGGTCAGCTGGATGTGCTGGCTGCCGTGTGTGGCAGAGGCCCCGGGGCTAAGCTCTCTCCAGGCCCTCTCCCAGGGAGCCAGCGGGGCAGTGAAATATTCATACAGAGCCAGGGCAGGAAGAGCCCCGGCCCATGCTAATGGAGGTCTCTGAATTCCACTCCGACCAAGCCATACTAAGTTAGATTCTCTCTCTCTCTCTCTCTCTCTCTCTCTCTGTATCATTCGCTGCCCTTGTCCTCCTCTCCCTCCGCCCATTTTCTCATGATCCTGGGGAAACGTGCATATCTCTAATGAGTGCGCCGAGATTTGCATTAAAATTTCTGCAGTCATGCAGAATGGCCATCAGAATGTGTGTGTGTGTGTGTGTGTTTTTTTGTTTTGTTTTTTGCGAGTGCCGTGGAACCACTATCAGCATAACGCAGGCCAGCTCAGCATATTTCCTTATCTTCTCTTCTCTTAGAGGACCCACTTTATAGTGCCGCCTTGTTTATGGAGTGGACAATGAGAGGGACCTGTAAATCGGAGAGCTGGCTGACATGTTTATGTAGGGTGATTATGGCGAATGGTAAATAAATGAAGCAAAAAGCGGCAAGGCCCCGCGCCGGGGAGAGGAGGCATTTGAGGGCCACCCACTGGGCTAGTTAGAGAGGAAATGCGTCTGATGATAGTGACGGAATGGATCGCTAATGGAGATCACTCTGCCCATACTATTAGCTAAGCAGCTAATTGTCTTGTAGGCTAAAATCGGCTTTTTATTTCACAGTAACAAGCTCTAAAAAAAAGGCAATGATGCAAGTAATTGGTCGATAACTTGAGACAGCTGTCAGTGCGAAAACATCATCTGGAGGGTGAGAATCGGACATGTTTCAACGTTGCAAGAGCCTCATCTCTCTCATTCAGTAACACTGCACTTCTTCTGCGTGCATCAGAGTAAACACAGATAAGGGGCAGCAATGCAGATTTGAAGACAGCGGCTGCCCAGAAACAGGGGCAGCAACTCTGACTCGGCCTCAAACCCTCCGCTCGGTGAAGGGCAACCAGGCACTCTGCGCCTAATGGATGAGTTATGGTCAGTTTGATTGAGTAGCAAAGCAGCCATCCATGCCTTGCGGGGAACAAGGCTGTGGGCACCATGCTCTCTTTAATGAATTTTAATGTTGCTCTGCCTTCAAGTCTGGGGGGTGGGGGGGTGGGTAGTGGTGGTCTAAAAATGGCAAAAGGTGTGTTTGTGGTGTAGTGGGAGGAGATGTGGGTGGGGTGGGTGGGGGTCGTGGGGGGAGCGTGGAAAAAAGGTCCTGCCAGACACGGCCGTGGTTTTGATGAATTTCCTCATCAGAGTCTCGTCACGCGATGTGGCAGATCTCTATTTTACACCTGACCTTCTCCTGTTAAATACCTTGTTTCACGGCAGCAAGGTAAGCAGATAAGTGGCTCCACCTGCACAGCAGAGGCAAAAGAAAAGGCAGAGAGGGATGAAAAGAAGGCAGAGGAAGGAAGAGAGAGAGAGAGAGAGAGAGAAAGAAAGAGAGATGAAAGGAAGAGCTAGAGAGAGACTGCTGCTTTGCCTGGATCTTTCAGAAAAGCCACCATCCAGACCAGAGCAAAAGAAAATAAATAAAATGAATGGCTATCTCATGGAAAGTCTCACTGGCTCACTTAATGCACTAATGCCTCTATAAAATGGTGATCCTCCTCACCGCAAGCTATTAAACATTATAATTATATTTGCAACCACATTCAACGTGCAATGGACTGCTCGTTGTTTTATATAAATATATAAAGGGGGAACAGGGTGCTAGTTATTAAGAAATGTGGAATCTTCTGATTGTGTCTCTGCTAACTTCTGTATGGTGTGCGTTTGTGTGTCTGAGCAGGATTTAATTCCAGATGTAATCTTTTTCCATTAGAATAAATCATAGCCTGAAGAAGGTAGGCCAGAGGGGAGGAATCGTTTTCTGGGTTCAGTGAAAAAAAAAAAAAAACAGGTGAGGAGGGAATTAAATCCCTTGACTCCAAAATGAAAAACCATTAAGGAAATAATGTGGGCATCGCACCCATTTCCACGGGAGATAGTGTTGGCGGTGGTATCTCCGTGGTCTGGCATCTTGATTTTTGTTCTCCGCATTCCCTTTTGTGATCGCTCTCCTCAGCCCCTCTCTCCCTCCAGACAAGGGAAATGACTCTGAGCAGTGGCGGCAGATGGGCACGTTTGACAGACTGCACAATACAAGCGCCGTGATATGTTTAAGGGGCAGAAAACTGCTGAACGGTGGTGATGCGACAAAATCTGTCTACCCTGATTCCGCCCAAACATTGGCATGCTGATTATTTTGATTTGAGCCCAGACTTCAAGAGCCATCTGTCAAAAGATATTCAGCTGAGCTTCCGGAGCCGGGGGTTTTGAGAGTGGGGGTGGGGGTAGGGGGTGGTTGTTATGGTGGTGGTGGTGGTGGTGGGGGGGGGGGAGGGGGGGGGTTGTAGGGTTAGTGCCCAGGTCATCCCGAGGCCCACCCCGCCCAACGGAGGCCTGGGCCTGGGCAGCTTGGCTGCGCATGACTGCCCGTAATGCTGCAGTTCTTCCTCCAGTGGTCCAAGAGGGGAAGGGAGATTACTACAACTCCACTTAAGCACTGGGCACAAGCCTCAGCCTCTGACTCTGACAGAGCTAGCAGTGCGTTACATTATGATAAGGCCGCCAGCAGAATTACACTACACTCCGACACAGCCCTCAGCGGCTTTGCTAAAGCTCTCTGACTGACTGACATACATGTAAGTCCATATGGCATGCGCTTAACTTCCTATGCTTAGAACAGGTGAGTATGTTGAGGTTGGCACGGTTTAAGCTCCTGGCGTAGGAGGAAATGAGGAATCGTGGTTGTCTTTCAGATGGTCTGCATCAGGTACACAAAAGGGCCGTGCTTCTGACTTGTTTTCATTTCTTTGTCAGCACTTCATAAAGACACATCTGAATTTGCATTTTTCATTTCCATCTGCACAATACAGGAGAACACGTTGGAAATCCGTCCGGGGGAGTGGATGATGATCTAAAAAGCAAATAAAAGCAGAGAGCATTGCACCAAACTGAGATGAACTGACATGGGGAAGAAAGAGGCAGGAAAATGCATTGAATGAGAGAGAGAGGGGGGAGAAGATGAGAGGAGAAAAACTGATCCAGCGGAGAGCTTCTGATGAGAAGGCAGGGGGAAAGGCCATATATGCTCCAAACAGTGAATGAGGGGAGCAGACAGACAGACAGAGAGAGAGAGAGAGAGAGAGAGAGATGAGAGGATTCAAGAAGGATTGGTCTTTTTAAAAAAAGAACTGATAGCGGTAAAGGGAAGTTATCGCTTACTTACCCATAGGGGACATGTCTATTTCTCTCCTTCCTACCTCTCGCTCCGTCTGACTCTTGCTCTCTCTCTCTCTCTCTCTCTCTCTCTCTCCCGCTCTCTATCTCCTGTTCTCCCCAGTCAACCGTGGGAGGGACAGGAAGGGGATTGAAATGTAAAGAAGGAACCAGGATCAGAGACAGGTGGGGGGAGAAATGGAGAGAGGAGAAGGTTGAGATGAGAAGGAGGAGAGAGTGTGAGGAGCAAGGCGGCGGGAGGGGAGGGAGGGAAGGAGGGAGGGAGGCTGCCTCTCACCAGCTGAGGGATATGGGAAAGCTAGGAGGAGGGCAGAAGGAATCTGACAAGCTGAAAACAGCCTCCCCAACCGTCCCCATACAGTCCAACTACTGTTCAGGGAGTTGGGGTGGGGTGGGTTGGGGCTGGTTGTTGAGCAGGAAAACTGCCTAGTAACGCAGCAGGACATGGGCAGCACATTAGCACAACATCTCCCCACCACAGCCATTACCAGAAGGGGAGTGCTATGAGAAACGCACGCAAAACTCAGCACTTGGAGTGGGCGTCCCAGCACAGGCCTTCAGTGAGAGAGAGAGAGAGAGAGGGAGGGAGAGAGACAGAGAGAGGTCTGAGAGAGAGACTGTATGTATGTACTTTAATGTAGAAATGCTTTCTTTGAGTTTTCTTTTTGGCATGCCAATAAAGCTCTTTGAATTGAATTGAAAATTGGATTGGGAGAGAGGGAGAGAGAGAGAGAGAGATGAGTGCTTCAAAAAACAGGAATGGACAATTTACTTTTTGGAGGAACCTTGTTTCTGTAATGTGAGATGCCACCATCACATCAGAGCATTGAGGCACATCATCGCTATCCAGCATTCACTGGATGGATGGGAGGCTCAGATTTATGCCTCGGCAGCACGAGATTCCATGCAGTCTCTTCACACAAGGGCTTCTGGGTCTCAGGGAGAGAGAGAGAGAGAGAGTGAGGATCTGATGATCTGTAAGCGCGGGAGAGCGAGGCCATCACGAACAGTGAGTCTCACGCCCCGAGTATGACACTGCACGCGTGATAAGATTATCGCATGAGGATTAGGACGGCAGTTCAGAGGTTAAGATTACATGCACACTCCTGTTTGGACTGTGGATTTGATGGTGTGGAAGAGCCAGTGGGGGATTGCGTTGCTAGGATGCTACAGTGAATCGAGGTGTTGGTTCACACTATCAGATGTACACTGCTTGAAGTGGTGGTGTGTAATGCAACTCTGATGTCGGTTGGTTTGGGCTGAGAGTTCCTGTAAGAGTGTAAAATGATGTTTTAGAGGAACATGAGATAAACCTCAGAGTTCAGGAAAGATGTAAATACACTTGCAATTCAGTTCAATGACAGATTAAGCAAATGAATGAATGTTATTTTAAGACAACTATTTCCCATTTTTCATTTCGCAGCGATCCCAGGCACATTTAGAAATGTGAACCAAAAACCCCTCAGAATCACAGCAAGACATCCGGGTTTTTTATTTTTTTTTATTTTGAAAAGCCTCCAGCAGACGAAAATTTGCATTGTCAGAGCAGCTCCCTTCATCATGCGCCTCCCGGTCCGTCCGACGTGGAGCATGTTGCACACATCTGGAGCGAGAGAGGGGATGCCGGCTGCTCCTTCAGGCTCTTCGTTAGTGCTCCACATACGGACTGGCTCGGAAATCCAACAGATTTCCTGCACTCTGTCCCAACACTCGTCCTCGTCCACACCTCCCCTCCCCTCTACCCTCCCCAATCCCTTCGTTAAGCACCCCGTTGGTTATTTGGCTGGTTTGTTTGTCCCTGTCAAGGCAGACACTGAACGGGTTGTTTGTGAGGAGGGCTGCTTGATAGTAATCAGAAATAATGATGATGGTGTTTGCTAATGTAGCCTATCTGCAGTTGTTTAGGAAGGCCATGTGAATTGTAGGCACCAACAAAAGAAAAGTATAAGGAACAAGAATAAGAGGACTTGGTAAATATATTATAATAAAGGATTAGAAGTAGCAAAAAGATGGGATTTTCCTACCGATTTCGATATATTCCTTTTCTATCTTTTTTCCCCCCTCTCAGTCTGAATTGTACATTTTTTAGAAGCCATTTTGCGGTGATCCCGAAAGCACAGGCTGTCCTTGAAACACGTGCTCACTGAAAAGAAGCCCTCAGTGTGGCTAATGAATGCCGTATAAAAGCTCCTGTGATGGCTCAATGAAGGGCTTTCTTAAACGGCCAACACTGCTGTTTAAACGGCCCTTTTCATACCAGACCTCTGCTGCTGCATCATCACTATTGGCTATGGCTGGTAAACTGGACTGCACAAACAGCGTTGCCTGTTCAGCACGCACTGAAATATCCCTTCTGTGTTGTTCAATCTTCTGCATGGCTCATGTTCACTTAGCTGCCTCCATTTTGTGTTACCTCATACTGATTGTGACAGTTCATTTTCAGCCACATACAATATGCAGTGCAGATTCAGCGAAGAGCAGACATCATAGGCTACTTCATACTGCAGAGAGAGACACAGAGAGCTGAACAGGAGAAAAGGTTCAGTGGACAAAGGACACATGACCCACCATTTAAATTTCATCACGCAAGCCATAACAGCAGCTGCCCTGGAGTTATCCCTGGAACCTTCTACACTTAGGTGTGTGTGTGTGTGTGTGTGTGTGTGTCTCCTCTCTACTTCTACCTCTACCTCACAGATTGATATATCAGCATTTGTAATTTCAAAAAAGGCATGCTTTGTTTGATATGTAACAGTAAATAATCATATCATACTCGCCTAATCTATATGGAATCAAAGCTGTTAGCCAGCCAGCTAGCATGTGGGATGCATATTAAGAATGTTCGAGGAGACTAGAATTGTATGCATGGGTAGGTGCTGTGAAAGGAGGGCATGCTGATACATACGAAATAGATATGAATGTTTGACAATGTATGCCGCGGGTTTAGTAAGCAAGAGCGCCGGTGGCGATCAATGAAGCGTGATCACACTGGACGTGCTGCATCTGCTAGTGGTTTTTCCACGCAAGTATTACAAATCAGTTTTGATTGTCCAAGCAAAGCTCCGGGTTCCAGCTTTCCTAACACATCGTCTTTGGGGAGCGGGCGAGTCGCCGAAGCCTTTCAGATTTAATTCTGTTTGGATGAGCAACGTTATTAGCACGGGCCTCCTCATCCGCGCCGGGCTGATCTGTAATAGGGGACTGCACAAGAGCTGATGTGAGTTTCTGATAAAGGGTAATTAACTAGACCCATTCTCTGTTCTAATATCACACGGGGCCTTCAGTAGAAGCCAGCACAGAGCGGGGTCGGGTTTTTTCCCCACCCTCTCGCCTTGCTGGCTTATGTTCTTCCTTTTCTTCTTCTTCCTCTTTTTCTTCTTCTCCTTTTTTTTCTTCGTCTCCGTCTTTTTTCTCTTCCTTTTTGGTAATAAATAAAAAGCTGAAGGAGGATAAGAAAAGCACATACTGACAGGCAATAAGGAGACAGAAAAGGCGCGCTTAGTGTCCACACCGTCACCACGGGGAAGCGGGAGGTGGAGACACGCTGCGGCGTTGCAGACATGCCGGTTTAATGGTTGCGGTGGGGCTGGCTCGCTAAGACGAGAGGCTTAAACGCCTCAGGTGCATTGTTTACCTTTTATCTCCGAGGGCAGAAGATAGAGGCCTGGGCTAGTGGGAGAAGAAGCCGTGGAGGTCGTGCAGGGAGGCAGAGGGCAAGTGTAGCACACACGGCGAGGAACAGAGCTAATGGTGAACAATGTGAATGGGAGGTGCAACATTGTTTTTTTCCCCTTCCATAGGCTGTGTAAACATTAGCGTGCGGATTTGATAAGGACATCGGCTGGGGAGGAATTAGCACGGTGAGAAAGAGAGGACATAGAGGAGAGATTTGAAATGCAAACAGAGAGCTGTACAAAAACTAATTATGTTAGCCTGATCGTCCCTAAAGACCACAGATAAAATATGACATTTTAACGTGTCGATGCTTAGTGTCAATAGACACGGGGGAACAAAACATTTCTTTAAGAGCTAAAGCTTTTGACACAGACAAGAAGAAATTATGAACAAATGCTAAATCAGCCTTCATCTCAACGGGACTTCGGCTATATTAAAAGCTACATTATTTTCCCCATAAAAACGTCCCTAAGAGGCCTCATGCCTAATGAACTGCTACAATTCCTCCACTTATTTTAGAGGTCAAATCAAATGAAATGAAAAGTGCCAATTTGCTGCCTGCTTTTGTCCTTCAGGGCCTTGTTTAAAATTGCTAAGAAAAATAACAGAAAAACGTTCTGCTTGTTATCATTTCGCTGGTTTATATTCCAGCTTTAGCTCTGGAATTCTGTTGAGGCTGAAACACAATGGATACACAGAGGACGTGAACAGACTTTTTTTTTTTTATCGAGAAAAAACGTAATAAGGTAGGCCTACCATTCCAGCATAAAAGTCCCTGGCAAGGCAACACCTTCTTTCAGCAGTCCTCTGCTCATTTGAACTTCAATAGAATTTCATTTCCTCTTTCTGAGTCTCTCCCGGCGGCCCAGGGTCTATCCCAGAATGCTCCACTGTGGCCAAAAAGGTGAGAGGAGGCAGGTTGAGGAGCATTGGAGTGCCTTGGAGAGGTGTCAGGGGAAATCTATCGCAGCAATCCCGTTTAGAGACTGTTTGCAGTCTGAGAGAGAAATTTCACAGCCCTTTAGTCAGGGAGTAGAGGCGGTGACAGTAAGGTGTTGAGAAGAGTGTTTTAGTGTGTGGACGTAGGTGTGTGTGTGTGGGTATGGGCGTGGGTGCGTTTGCGTGTGTTATGGGGGAATGACGATAGTGAACATGTTTAAATATAGACCATGAAATGAAACAATCAATAGCATAACATTAAAGTACCCTCTTAAACAGTCAAGATTCTTACATTGCACTAATTGGTACACCTGTTCGAAGATAACAAAAAATGCAGGTTCGACCAATGAGATATCGCCATTGATCGTCAGCATCTCGCAGAATGTTGTTCTGCATCGATCCCTGTAGGCAACAAATAGCTGCGTTGGTAAGGAACACTGCAGACTGCAGCAAACATGATAGGGATTAGTAATTTCTTCTCAGTACGGGAACCTCTGCTAATTTCACCTGAAATAACTCAGGTGGGGGGAGTGGGGGGTGGGGTGGGGAGGAGGGATTGGCTGCTGGCGGGCCTAGGCTTACATTGTTCAGCTCCAGAATTAGAACAGGAACATGACCTGACACTTCTCACCGAGTGGCAGCAGCTCTCTTAACGAGCATAGCTAAATTCATTAGGCTTTCTGCGGGTCCCCGCTCTTGTCTGCTCTGACTGACTCGTGTAAGACCAGCATCGACAGCGGCGGCAACAACAGCAGCAGCTGCAGCACACAGAACACAGGCCTCTTCCCCCAGCTTCTTTTTTTTTTCCCTCGACGTGGAGAGGAAAGTCAAAGTCGCCGCTGGTGTAACTAAGCCTGGCCGCTGACCTGCTTTAGAGCCGTCCCCGGCCTGTGCCGTCTCGTCCTGCGTCCAGCGTGCCGATGTCAGCGCTACTATACTGCAGCAGCGGGCCAGCGGAGGATAAGCGCTCGGCTCTTGGGACGCGGTGGCGCGGTGCCTCGAAGCCCGACCCCAGCAGCTTGCCGACCCTTGTCGGCACTTTTTCCTCCAACACTGTCCCCCGCTGCCCGGCAGAGCTGACCCCGGCTGGTGCGGCGCTTTGGAGCCTGCCCCCCCCCCCCTCCCCCCGTCCTTGAGCGAGGGGAACACTGCTGTCAAAGCCCTGCAGTGGCAGGGGGGGCTGATCCGACACCTGGCTGAGGACTGGGACAGGCAGGGGAGGGGGAACGGGTGGTGGTGGTTGGTGTGTGCGTGTGGAGGGGAGGTGTGATTAATGTTTTAAAGATTCAGTGGCAGCAGCCATACACGCTGGCTGCTGGAGGAACTGGGATTAAACAGGTCGAGGAGGATTTCTGCGAATTGGACCAGACAGTCACAGGGGAGCACGGGATCTTCTGAGCAGGAAATATGCTACGCCATGCTATGCATGGGAAAGGAGAGAGAGAGAGAGAGAGAGAGCTAAAAGCCTTTTGCCCCAGCCAGCATTAGACTTCTCACAGGCTTCTTCAAAGCAAAGAAATGTGAGTTGTATTAATGATGGGCCTTTCTTGTGAAGAACTGAGGCGACTGCTCCTACATTTAATGGTAATAAGATCACTCATAATATACCTTTTATTGAGTCCATTTTCTCCCCCTATGATAGTTCCAAGTTCTGGGGGGGGGGGGGGGTTAAAGCGTTCTGAATGATTCAGGCCATTCTGATAACCATGAGGCATTCTATGGTAAAAGACATGAAAGTGTAAAACTATAAAGGTGCTGGTGGTGGGGGGGATTTAAGTGGAAATGTGTTACATAGAGAGTCTAATGAAACAGACTTCAAATGTTCAGGCTGGGTGTAAAATCCGAGGGAAGGGATTCTCAGTGACCTTGCTGAAGTCCTTGAAAATGTCTACAATCTACATTTCCATCTACCATGCTGCAGCTGAGGCTCAGGCACTGCAGACAAACAGGTGCAGAGGACCCTCACTGCATATCTTACATGCTTGGATTGACAACAGTATTATGGCTGCAGCGTACCCATCAAGGCTCCCATCAGAACGTGTTCATAAGGTATGCTGTGCAAGGCTGCGCCTAGATCCCCCAAGGCAGTGAAATCCAGTGTAAAACTCAACAACATTATTCTGTTGACAATTTTAAACAGACATCCCTACACATTTATGTACACACACACACACACACCACACAAACACACACACTACGCAGACACACACACACACACACAGGGATTTCTTTTCCTCCGTTTCACACATCCTATGGAACATGGCCAAAGCTCAGACACCTTCCCTTTTTTCGCTCGCACTTTATTTTTCATGAGAGATTAAATATTAATTCTCCTTTTCTGCTCCAGTTAATTGCATGTTAACACACCCTCCGCCAAGGCTGCAGGGAAAAAGGGGAGATATTGCGTCTATAGATATGAGATAGAGTAGCTCGGCTGAGGGAAGCCAGCAAGGGAAAGGGTTAAAATCATGCTCACTTGTGTATGAAAGCTGTCAAGGAAGAACAACAGTATGACTAATTCATGGTGGCCAGGCCAGTTTCTTCTTCACTTCCTCTTGCTCCTGGCTGGCCTCACGCTGCTCTTAGGGGTGACCTTTCCTCAAAGCCTTCCGCCCTGGCGGCTATCACAATGCTGAATTTGGCGGCCGCTGCTGCTGCTGTTTGTGCCAGGCTCCCATCGTGCCACACACTCCACAGCCAGGGGGGCTTTGATTGATGAATGCCTATTCAGTTAATGGAGCTGCCGCTGTGGGTTCGTGCACAGACGTGCCCGTGCTATTGAGCCGGCAGGACTGGAGCGCTCTGATTTTGAGGGTGTAATGACAGAAGTTTGAGCATGCACTCCCCTACCCCCCCCCCCCCCCCCCCCACCCCACCCCCCCCCACACACACACACACACACACACACACACACACTCCCCTGAGCCCTCAGGGGAAAATACTCAACCGGTTCTCCACAAGTGCTGCCCTGAGTGGATAATCGATTGGTGACGGGGAAGTATGCTGAACGTCTAGACGGAACAGAAAACAGGAGGAAAGTGCGGGAGGGTGGGGAAAGCGTGGAGGAGGGATGAGGACGGTTCGTTGACTTCAATCTGTTTTGTGCATGCTCACGCTGACACAAGCAGAGACACATTTGGGCACTTTTAGCTCCCCCCCCCCCCCCTCCCCAGGACCACTCCTGCCTAGCACTGGCTCTCACGCGATGCCCCTGCCCTGGCCAAGGCAGGCTAGAGGAGGCTTGCAATCTCAGCACACCATCAAGCACCGCCCCCCCCTACACACACACACACACACACACACTGCTCCAGCCGTCTGTCCAGCAAGTCCCCATAGACCCTCCTCTCAGCTCCATCATCTAAGATGTCAATCAAAGAGCCCCCACTGCTCTTAAGACCAGGCCACTGGCTCAGCTCTCCGATCTCTGCCTTTAAATTTGTGTACCCCTGAGACCCAGCATTAGGACAGGCCCTCCGAGGGTCGACCTAGCATGTGCATCAGTGTTCCTGGTGACACCACTCACTCCCTCCACTTGGGAGTTGTTTCCTTATCAGAGTGGGTGGGTGTCGGTGAGCTCGGGGAGGGGGGCTGGGGGGAGATACACACATGAGGACAGGTTGGCAGCTCAGATGGTGCCCCAACATCTCCGGAGGTCAACCTCCCATCCATTTCCATTACGGCGTTCTTATTAGATTTCCATTCGATTCTGCGCATGCCTGGCGTTTTTTGGAGCGAGCAAGGAACCCGCTCTCTAGACACCAATTTAGCGTGGCAAAGCAAAGTAATCAATTCCAAAACCGGAGACTGCAAACTGAATTACCTGCGATGAGAGAGCTGCTGCAGACGTATCCATATCAAAGCCTTTTCAGGGGCCCTGCAAGAGCACAGGCTAGACTCTGAATAGCACTGTGGGCTCGCAGATGATTAAAGCTAACCTGTGCCTGGTAAGACGGCCATGCTCTGTCTGACTGTATGATGCTCCCGCTCACTCTCGCCGCTCCGCTGATTGATTTCTTTAGCTTCCAGCTCCCTCTCTTTCTCTCTCTCTCTCCCTCGCTCTCTTTTGCATTCCTCCTATCCCAAACAATATATCAAGTTCAAACTCCCCTCCACTTGGAAGTGAGGCAGAGGAGGCAAAAAAAGTTAGGTGTTTGACCGCAGTTTACCCTTAAATGTTTTCTAGCAGGAATTTAACTTTAGTCCCAAACACCACACATCAACAACACACACACACACACACAGGGCCAGCGGAAGGCATGGGCAATCTGGGCAACTGCCCAAGACGCCAAACCACCAGGGGCGCCACAGCGTGGTGAGCTATAGGCTACAATATTGAAAACACATTGATTGTCAAATAATGCCATAGACGGTTTATGCAGGAGCAAGTAATTCATTTTCAGTGATATCGGTTAAATAACAGTCATGAAAGAGAGGTTCAAAGCCTAGAACTGCAGAATACAGAAAAGTGCACAGGTTGAAAAAATGTTCTCCTGCATATGAGGGTGCTGATCTTTAGCTTGAATCATCAGGTAGCTAGCAGTGAGCAGAGGGGGCGACAATGTGATAAAGTAAAGTCTGAATCTCACCATGTCACCGAATCAGGGGAGCCCTGAGCTTGTTTCCCGCAATAAGACGGTCCTATCACGGGGTGATATGAGACAGCGACACCCGAAGTGCGTTCCTAATGTCACGTTTAAATGCACACCTAACAGACGGCATCATATTCAATAGGTAGTCCGATTTCTTTATAATAGCCTATAATAATAATATGTTTATGTTACTAGAATGCTTAATTGCAGGGTACCGTTTTTTCCGTGAGGCCTGGTCGCAATTGTCTCGCAAAATTGTATTATTTTTCAGTGCGGTCCAATAGCTCTGGAAAGTAGCCACGTTGCCCTCTCCCACACATTGAGCCCAGAACCATTCTGCATGGGGCTTCTGTGAAGGTAGCACACAGTCCAAAGTGGCACACAGTCTATGAACATGGGGGTGACATATTCCTATTTCGCCAAGGGCGCAGGATTGCCTTCCGCCTGCCCTGCACACACACAACTTTTTAACATGTTGAACATACGCCACTCAGTGAAGAATATATTAGGGGTACAGAGATAATGTAGATTTCACCAATGCCCCCTCCCCTACTCTCCATTTCCATGGCAACATGGTCACTGGCCTTCGACAGAGTGACAGCTGTCAGATATGCTGGGCGCAATCACGCGTGTTTCGATGCATCTCTCTCTCTGCATATCATTTGCTCATCATAATTGCTCGGCGGCTGCAAGACGATGAGACGTCTGCGCCCCCCAACCCCCCCGTAAGATAAAGCGGTTGGCAGAGGCAGTCAGCTCATTTCAATATGTAAATCATCCATAATTTAACTCTGGCTGCCATAAATCTTCATTAGCAGGTGGAGAGGAGCTGTTCTGGAGTTCTTTTACTGCTACTTTATTATGTAAAGGCAAGATCTGAAGCCATGCAGAGAGCACTAATCTACACCTTGAAAACGTTGGAGCAGACTCCATCATCGATGGCTTTTCTGCCAGCCGCGGAATGATAAACACATCCCAATTCCACTTCAAGCTGTCTAACTCTCTCGGCTGTGCCAAATTAAAACCACTGTATTGCATTCCACACGTACTGAAAACACACACACACACACACACACACACACACAGACTCAGTCACATGGACATTCTTTAGCCAGGAGACAACAGAGAACAGTTAACAAATCACCTCTCTGATTACCTAGCTCAGTGGGCTTTTAAAAGAGCGGTTTGCCCAAGCTTCAGAGCCATTTGCTTACCTCTCATTTAGGTAACGAGCCATTTTTACCCTAACTGATTAAATTTACACCCGCCACCCTGTATGAAAACTCCAAAGACTTGCAAATGCATTTTCTTCATATTCTCTTGGAAAAACGAGTGAGAAATGTGCAAGTCTTGACTGCAACATACATCAACGCTTATTATACTAGCAGCTGCGTCTTGTGAAACTAAATCTCGTGCCGGCACGCACTTTGTAATTTGTGCCATGTATTCCACTGCTATCATTCCACCAGCTTCATACATCACTGACAGTTAACATTTTATGGAAAGTGTGCGGGTGGATGGATGGATGGATGGATGGATGGGGAGGGGAGGGGAGGGGAGGAGAGATGGCTGCCTCTATCATTTCATCTCCTCAGCCTCGTTTTTCCAGTAGGTATCTTTTTCTAGCTTGACAGGACAAACTGCAGTTGACAGACTCGTGGTTGGTAATCGCTTCTGCTATCGCGGAAATGGCACCTGAGGAAGCCAAACGTTGATCGCCGCACCAGCAAACCCACCCTCAGTTCGTTTCCCTTTTAAAAAATGCGTTAGCTGTATCACCCAGGCTTCCCAGTTATCTCCGCCAAAACATTTCAAAGACACACTCTCTGCCGGAGAGCGGTGGCTGAATCGTAAGCTGATGCTTATCTCGGCAGAGAGCCTTAAAGCGCACGCTGTCTGGGCCGCCAGTGGCCTCACGCCACGGCCTCCGAGTGTCGGTCTCCTCTTATCCGACTCATCTCATTTCCATTCATTATCATTAGCATCGCCGCTGACCCCGCCGAACCCTCGCCCTGCCAAACTCCGCCGGGCATTTGCATTCCTCTGCGCCACTGTGCGGCACTGCCAAACCCCCACCCACCTACCCACACACACACCCACCTGCGCCGCAGGGCCACCGTCTGTCCACAGCGCTCTCCCTCTCCTGCCGTCTAGGTGTGACTGATACGAGGGGACTCGGGGGCCAGGCAGACACAAGTGCCAAGTGCCTCTCCAGCTTCAAATCCGATTAGGAGCCCGGCTGCATGTAAACAGCTCGAAAGGAACTCCCTGTCTCTTTCCAGAATCTCTCTAATGTCTTGCTTTTTCAATATCCCTCTGCTCTTGCCTTGATGGGCCCAGAGTGGGAAAGAGAGAGAGAGAGAGCGAAGTCATGGCTGGCTCAGGTAGAGGCCTGGCTACTACAGCTGCTGAAATGCTAGCACTGTGCTATGCTAGCAGCGTTAGCGCTGTGACAGAGAGGAAGGGTCAACCGCAGGCCCCTGAGCAGTATCACGGCAAATAGACTTCAAATGCCCTAATGGGTTCGGCGTCAGAACGCAGCAAGGGCTCACTGGAGGCCACTCTGCAGCCCGAGCCATTTTCCCATGTCATATCTTTTTTTCCCTTTTCACGCCCGCCCACCAGCCTGGCCCCTGTTTGTGGGTACTGAGTCACAGGCTGTGAACAAACGAGCTTTTAGTTAGATTCCAGGGCCTCCCGAGTGCTCTCAGGACCGTGTGCTGTTTGTCCACGGGTCATTAGGAAGCTGGACCCTGCCACACATGCTGTACTTGTCCATTAGCAGATGGACAGGCAGGGCCAGCAGAGGTAGAGCTGCCCAGATATAGAGATAGAGGAGGAGAGAGAGAGAGAGAGAGAGATGGGGAGAGAGTAACAATAGAGATATGGGAGTGGGAGAGTGCAGCTACTGGTTTGCAGCTATTGGTTATGGATCAGTGTTACAAGAGGCCGAACTCTCCACTGGCCAGGGGCAGGGCACGTGCTGATTGATATGCAGCTGTGATGGACAGGTTCTCAGGCACCGTTCTTTATGAAATCATGGCTCTTTGTAATCATAAGGATATTAAGTGAATACCCTCCAGAAAAGCCATAACTCACTGCAGGTTGTCAAGCTCAGGGTTTGTCCGCCTGATCGCATTATCCCAGTCTGGCCATGTTTAGCTGGACAGCTCTGCCCTCAGGGCCAGCGTGTGGTTAATGTGAGAACAAATTCCCCTCTTTGTAAGATTTCCCGTGATGTGAAGTTGATTAAGATGGATTGAGCCATTCATGCAAGAGCCACATTTCGTTTAATTATTTCTGTGAAGGCATGCAGGTAAGGTAAAAGGAAATTGTGGTGCATACCGTAACCATGTAATTCTGTTTTTTTCATCAAGCTTTCTTTTACCAAAGCCTCCTTTGTTAAGAGGATGGGATTTGGGATTGAAACAAAACTAGTGTTAGGGGCTATGTGGCCTAACACTGCATCACGGCATCAACAATATGGATGGGGGAAAAAACGCAAGGACTTCATTTAGCATTTAATCTCACACAGTGCAGATCTGTTATCCCATACTGTCTAAGTCTGTGCTGACCTGATTGTTGTTGTCGTCATGACACAACCAGGCTCACCCTTTGACCTGTGCATAACCTCGGAGGGACTCTCATTCGACTCCATGGTGTGTCTAAAGCGCCACACACGCGACGCTTTCATCTCAGACACGCATGATTACACACTTAGGTGAACACCAGGCATGCTGAGGGAGGACATTAAATGTATTAAGACGATCTGAGCTTGGCCCAAGTGCTTGATTATGGGCTTACATGCAGTTGCATGAGAGCGGGAGCTTTGATCAGAGGCTAAAACTCAAATGCGATTTCAGCAGGGTTAAATATTTGGATTTCTTTTTCCTTTTTTTTCAAAATAAACTGTGAATTTGTTCCATTTCCAATTCTCTTTTTTTAACCCTGTGGCATTACTGCCTGTCTGCTGCGTCAAAATGATTCGTTGTGACGTTTAATGCATGCAAGAGTATGAGAGAATACTTTTTCTGCCTCTACTACCCTCCCCCCCACCCCAACACACACACACACACACACACACACATCCATAAAAATCCAATATTGCTCAGGTGAGTCCTGCATAGAGACGACAGCACCTGTGTTCATGTCGAGTATCTCCTCTCCGCCACTGCTTTCGCCTGTCTGAAGAAGACGAGGAGGAGGCGTGATGAGGAAGATCCAAGGGGTGGCACTGTGGCAGTCGGTGGCAGTGCCTCCATCGGTCGTCTGGCACTCCACGGCCTGCCTGCCCACCCGCCTGTGTGTGCATCATCTCTGCCGCCGCCACTGTGAACGGAGGGAAATATTATTGCATTCATGATTCAGAGCCTGGCTCCCCCCCATCACCACCACCACCCCCCCCTAGCTCCAGGTAGCACACGTCCCTGCATAGATCATCTTTCATCAGTGAGCCTTGACAGGGACGTGCCTGTGTCGTGCCGCGCTTGTCCCACCCCGCTATCGTCTTCTCACGTTCCCTGCCTATCCCCCTACACCCCCCCCCCCCCACTCACCTGTCTTTGCCTGCTGCTGGTGCTGAAGGAGCTGTTCTGCTCTTCCAGATGGCTCCCACGGAAGCTCAGTGTTAATCATGGTCAACAGGCTCCATGTTCTCTTGGGAGAATGACAGTAACCCACTCCCCTTTGCACACCCCCCCCACACACACACACACACACACACACCCACACCCACCTCCACCCACCCCACCCCATCTCCACTCTCCTATCTGATCCGGTTGCTCTCCACCTCTTTCCTGTTCTGTCAGCCTCTTCTCTGTCTCACTGTCTTTCACTCCCTCTCCCTCCCTCTCTCCTTCCTCTCATTCCCAACTCTTCCTTCTGGGCTCCTAACCCCCCCCCCCCCCGCCTGCTGAGGAGGATGAGGTGAGTCTGGCTGAAGGCTTGTTGGGGCTGCCGAAGATATGAGCCTCCAACCCCAGAGAGACACACACGCTGGAGAAATCCACAGTATCTCCTCCACCCGAGGCCTTCTCCACCCTACCGTTCCACTTCCCCTTCCATCCACCACCCCCCCCCCCACACTTTTCCCTTCACCCCCCAGAGTGATGGTAAACAAAGAATAGCCCCCTAAATATTTAAATAATGCACAGAAAAGCTCCCCAAGCAGGTGAGCTGGCGCATCCGAATGGATTACCGGCACACTGACAGCGATGCTCATTATTATGAATGTTCTGCCAGGGAAAACGTCAAACACAGCGCATGGACTCCGCTCGGATTGCCACTGCGCTCAGAATAGAGCATCGCCGTTACTCGAGTAGGACACTCACTGGAGAGTTGATTGCACTGGAGAGAGAGAGGGAGAGAGAGAGAAAGGTGAGAGAGGAAAGAACGAGGGGAGGGGGACATATTGCAGCAGACATATTGGCTGGCAGTGGACATGGCTGACCGACAGGATCACGTCTTCGGGCGGCCATGGAGACAAGAACGCACCAGGCTCATTTTCTTCTTTTTAATCACGCCTCATATCTCCTAGCATGCATGCCCGTGGCAAAAAAAGCAGCAGCCAATAAATCAGAACTGTTTATTAGCCTATTACTGTTGACATTCCGTTGCATTTGTTTGTGGTGTAGCATGTTGACAGTTTATGCCTAATTACCAGAATGAAAATGCCAGAGGGCTAAGGGGGCGTATCCTGAGTCGAGTTATTAGTAGCTATCAGTAAATATCACCCGGGATTTAACACAGCTGCGGAGAGCATTAACAGAGTATCAACAAAGCTAAGAGCAAATCTGAATCTAAATCCATTGATTCATTCGATGCCACTCCTCAAAGAGCCCGGCAGTGCAAACACAAACATTTTTCTCGGCGTTAGATTAGTCTCAGAGCTTAGGAACCCGTCGGGGGAGAAAACGGGAAAGCGCAGGGCTGAGACTAGGGGAGAGGAGAGCCCACACTGTAAAAGCACAGGTGTTCTCTCTCAAGGAACATCCCTAGCAGACAATACACTGTCGACTTGGGGGGGGGGGGGATGGGGGGGCTGCTGAAGCTTGCTGCTATTCAACTCGGCTATTACCACACGTGAAACAATTATTATGGGGGGATGAGGGGGTAGCTTTTTGAGTTTGAGATGGTGCACAAGGGCATGGTAATGTGCAGATGAGCACTATGTAATCTTCACTGTGTGAAGCTGTAAAGCTCCACACACACACACACACTCTCTCTCTCTCTTTCTCTCTCTCCCTCCTTCCCTCCCTCTCTGTCCTAAAGCAGTGACTGCATTTCACAGGAGCTGGGGGATAATACAGCCCAGAGTGTGTAGGAGAGAGCTATTGAAGGCAATTCCCATTGTTCCAAGGTCCTTCTCTCTTTTTTGGCGGAACCTTAATTGGTTACACAATGCCCCCAATCATGCAGGAAGATTTCACTATTCATTTAAGTCTTTTTTTATTTTTTAAAGAATGGGGGGTCTGCACATACATATTGAACATGCTTTAGATAGGCTCAAACTAGCTTGACAGATCACTGCATGATCGGTGGGTGGTGGTTTTAACTGCCATAATGAATGTTTTAACCCCATTCAGAGGGTTTCAAAATGAATTTCAATGCTTGGTTAATTTGAGGAATTAATTGAGGAACACAGACGGTACAATCCACAGAAAATGTATGAGATGAATATGTATATAGATATGTAAAGAATATATATTCTTTGCCAAGACTATCTGGGGCAGACACAATACAATTCATAGTGCATGACGATTTAAGCCATGATTTGGCCTGCAATACAGTATAGGCACTATGTTGCTATATGGAAATAGGCACACTATTAAAGGAGCATTTACTTCACAATATGGCTTTTAACTGCGTCAATATCCATTACTGTTTTAAGAGCTCCATATCGCCTTTATTAAATGAACTGGGAGGCTTAGATAAATGCAAGGCTTTCTCTGTCATGGCTCCTTTGCTCTTAAAAAAAGCAAATTATCGTAACGAGAGGGTAAATATCCTCTGGCGAAATGTTCTCTGGCTAGAAACAATCACAAAACGGGCCGTGTTTGGCTCAAGCCGCAGAGCAAGCGAGCAGGCGAGCTGTGTTTCACGGGTGTTAATAAGCCCGACAGGGTAAATGCCATCTGTAAAGTAGCCATTAACACGCCTGTCAGCCTGTGCCCAGTAGCCGTGCAGCCGCTGCAGCACAAATGTCATCCGCCATCCCGACCACCGTGGGGGAGGGGGGGGGGGGAGATGCGCCTGGCCCGAATGAAAACCTGCCAAGGCTCAGAGCAGCGAGGGACTGGTATAATGTGGCCCCTGACACAGCAATCAATATGGTGCGTCTGGGGGGGGGTATTCTGTTCCTCCTCGGGGCCTGCGATGAGATCAGCCAGGCTGTAACCAGAGAGCCCAGGCTGCCCAGGCACAGTGGACTCCAGGGCCGTGGCCAGGAGACTGGGATCCAAACTGAGGCAAGCAGTCAGAATTTCCTGGAGCCTCTTGTTCCCCGTTTCTCGTCTCCAACCACCACCATCCACCCCCCAGCATGACTCTCCATTCCCAGAAAAGCCTCTCCCACCCACTCTCAACTCTGCCTGCCTACAGCATGTCTCTATCTCTTAGGCCTCTTCCATCTTCTCTCTCTTCACCCTCTTACTTTACTTCTTTCTCTCTCTCTCTCTCACTCTCTTAAACACATTTATTTTCTCTCTCCCACACTATCTACTTATCTCCCTCCCTCACTCCATCTCTCTCTCTCAGCCTAAGCTACATGGCAGTATACTCTGGACTCGTCCCCAGCCTCCTCCTCTGTGAGTGTTTGCCTGAGTGTTTGTTGGAGTGAGGGCCTGTTCTCCCCATCTCTCTCTCTCTCTCTCTCTCTCCCACCCCCACCGTGGTCTGTGTGTGGCACCCCCTTAGTGGCCCACACCCTGCCAGCCGCCTGCCCCCCTCTCTACCCCCACCAGCCCCCAGCCTGGTGCCAGGGCCTGTGCCAGGGCTCTAAGAGGGCGTGATGGTAGAACAGAGCAGCCAGCTGTCAGCAGCTGTCCCTAGGCAGGGATGGGGCCCGTAACAACACACACACACACACACACACACACACACACACACACACACACACACTCCACCCAACCTCGGGCTGTCAACCCCCAGAGCAGCCGCTCAGGGACACCAGGACCAAGCCAGGGACAGAAAGACTGACACTGACACGGGGAGGGGGGAGACAGAGAACAGAGGAGAGAGAGACAGAGAAAGTTTGTGGGTGAAAGAGACAACAGAGAAACATAGAGAGAGAGAAAGAGAGAGAGAAAGTGGAGTAGAGAAAGACAGATGGTTACCGAGATGGAAGGCGAAGAGAGAATGTCAGACAGCTCGACAGCTATTCCAAGAGACGCTCGCGCTCACTGAGAAGCACACAGCCGAGAGACGCCACAGCAAAAATGTACGATGGACAAGAAGAAGAAGGAGTACGGAGGAGGAGGAGAAGTGGCACCAGGAATCGGAGACAGAGGAATGAGACACGTATGAAGATCTAAACAGGCAGAGAGAGAGAGAGAGAGTGAGTGGAGAGAAAGGAGTTGAGATGGTTGATCCTGAGAAAGGGAGAGAAGGAGAGAGGGGAAGAAACCAAAAGGGAGAGAGAGAGAGAGAGAGAGAGAGAGATAGAGAGAGGGGCTAAGGAAGAGGAGACCAGGGAGAAAGTCCAGAGCGGTGCTCCTGTCCCAGCTGGTCCTAATGCTGTCAGACTGGGTTAATACAAATGGCACACAATGTTTTAAATAATACACCAGCCTTACAGATAAAACGGATAAACACATTAAACATTTACAAACCGTGGCAACCTCGTCATGGAGGAACACCAAAGGGGTTAGCGTGTGTGTGTGTGTGTGTGTATAAGCGCATGTAAGTGTTTGGATAAAAGGAGATAAGGAAAAGCCAAGATATGTTCAACGAGTGAAAACAGCGGGGTCAAGGCCGGTTATTCTATTGGTTTGTCTCTTGCCGATAAAATGAAAATATCTTGTAGGGGGCCTGGCGTGCATCACAGTGGGTTCTCACTCAGTGTAAAGAATATCAAAGAGAATGTTAAACTACATGGAAGGTCAGTGCGAGAATCAGCACATGGAGGAGGATAGAGGGGGTAAAATTCTCCAAATTAATTTGTCTGAATTAAATATGAGCTATTGTTTGTCGTCGAAAGGGCAAACACACACACACACACACACACACACTCTCACACACAGAGATACACACACTCACTCTCGCTCTCTCTCTCTTACACACACACACACACACTGCTCAGAGCAGTGCCCTCTCTCCCCTTTGAAAGCCTCAATCCATCCATAGTTCAATTAGTGGGAGCCGCTTGAGAGCATGGCCTGCGCTCCCGCTGGGTCTGTCAGTCAGAGAGTGGGGAGCTGTCACTGTCCCACTCGCCACCCGCCTGTCAACTGCTGAAAGAGCCATCAGAGACACAGGCACCAGAGGCTCCCTCTCCTCAGGCCAGCGGCACACACACACACGCACATACACACACGCACGCACTCAAGCATACATACTGTACATGTGTGCACGCATGCAGTGTCACTCACAAGCACACAGTTTGATGAAGTGTGTTGATGATACATAAACACAGAGCACGCTTTCACATCAGCATCAACAGCACAGCCTCACAATGCACCATGGGCAGAGAGAGAGGGAGAGAGAGAGGGAGAGAGAGAGAGAGAGAGAAAGAGAGAGAGAAAGAGAGAAGGATTACTCCGCAAATATATTTTAAAAATAAAAAGAGTATCTGGGAGAAAGAGGTGTGAGGGGGGAATAAACTGGAAGGTGGCTTTAAACGTTATTGTGTCATTAATCACGCTGACAGCTGCACCGCTGCTGTCGTGCCCATCACACAGGGGATTCGCCACCACCGCGGGAAGGGCGGGGGGGGGGGGGGGGTGCGAAGGAAGTCAGGAATGAGCGGCTCCTATCGATCGCCACGACAAACCTGTAACTGACCCCCCTGGCTATCCGTTTCGGGAGGGGTGGAGGAGAACGGGGTGGGGTGGACTGTGGTGCGGGCACTCTGGAGCTGCCATGAGGCAGTAATTTAAAACTGTGCCAGTGTTCCACATTTTGCCGTTTTTTTCTCCCTCATGCAGACTCCCGTGCCACGAGGGTATAGAGTGGGAGGAAGGCCGTTAAATATTAACGGGGAGGACGCGTGTTCTGTGTCTGTGTTTGTACTCCTGGAAATCCTTTTACACTGTGATGATGGAGAAGAACTTTGACACACGAGTCCCTTTTGTGACCCCTGTTATTTCTTGTCCTGCTCCAATGGAAACGATATGTTGGCAGTGGATCGATCTGACACATTTGTGCAAACAAATGGCTATTTTGGTCACTAGACTAGGTTTTTTCTCTGTATCTTTTAAAAGTGATAGGATTTTGGGCTGTTGGCTTTGTAAATAGTCCTTTGTGAGAGCACTTGGAGGTTACAGGGATTTGTGAATTCATGTATTTTAACAGTCCATTAACAGTTACAGCACCACATGTTACAGTAAAGCAACACAATTAAATGTGACTATAAATTAATCAAGCTGCATTGCATTTTTTATATTAATTTCAGGTCATAGTGTTAGTTTGCAACACAGAGAAATTATGAACCAACTTTTGTCATGTTTAAGGTTTGTGGTGCTCTTTAGTTTTGCCCTGAACAAACAAACTTATCCACATTTATGTGGGCCGTCCAGAACTCGCTGGAATAGATATGCAGACTACTGGGAGGACTGGAGACTTCTTCTGCAGTTATTATCACTGCACAAAAGGGGAGGCAACTTTGGCATACCTAATTAAACTCACACAAAACAGGCTAGCTTCACCAGTCAACTTTCTCTCCTCTGCAATTTCCACTATGTCCACTTTTCTTTTCTTTCCCTTCCTCGCTCTCTCTCTTTCTCTTCATCTCTCTCTCCCTCTCTTCATGTTTCGCTTCTTTTTTCGACTCGGCAGGCACAATAGCGTGTCCTTTGTGCCTCCCAGGGAGATGTTTAAAGGCTTTCTCCGTCTCCATCAAAGAGCCGCGCGGTCCCCCAGCACGTGCTGTTATTCGGTCTCCGCTGCCCGCCATTGTGGACCGGGATGAGCAAAAAGATCAAATATCGATCAGACACAATGACGGGTCAACAGAGAGCAGCGCAGCAGAAGAAAGCCAGTGCACCTCGGAGGCTGCAAATAACAGGACAAATGCACACAGGGGGGGCCAGGGATGTGGAATCTTAGGAGAAAAGGACGATTTTTGTTCAACACCCTACCACCACCCCCTCCTAGCGCACATAGACATACATACTTTACCACACACACATACAAACACACACACACATCACACACATATGGACTCCTCCACAGCAGGCCCTGAATTGGATTCTTGAGATGACTCCAGGAAGGGTGGACATGTCTTTTTTCTTTTCTTTTTTCCTTTCCCTTCCTACGCAGCCCACTGCAGTGAGTAATACAACCACTGCGGTCAAAGACACGACTTCATCAGAGGGCCCTCGTCTCCCTCAACACCGCCCCCCCCCCCCCACCCTCCCAAACACCCCTGCCCCCTGGTGGCTGTTGATTCATTCCCAGGAGCTGCTCTCTTTAGCTTGCTCAGCTTCCTGGCTGAGTCGCCAATTGTTGCCAGCGCAGACTCGCGCGATAGGCCCCGACACTGATTAATGAGGAGTCGGCCGGAGAACAGAGCGAGCGGTCAGTGCGCCGATGGGGAGGGGGCGCGGCGAACAGCGAGAGGTTCAGGGTTCAAAAGCGAGCGTTCAAGAGAGGAGTGTGAGATGGTGCGAGGAGGAATCTCTTTGCTTCTCTTTATCTCTCCCTCCTTCTCTCTCTCTCTCTCCCTCTCTTTTGGTTTGTGTCTTTGGCCTTGAATGGAATGTGGAGCTGTGTGGTAATTAGTCTGTCCGGCAGGCATCCGCTGACCTGCACCCCGTGTCCCTCCTCTCCCTTTCCCCCGCCTCCTCCTCCTCCTCCTCCTCCTCCTCCAGCCTTGTTCACTTCACTTCCCTTCCCTGCTCTGTCCTTCTCTATGTGCGGAGTGAGTCCCTAAACCCTCTGATCTTACTCTAGCAGCATCCACAAACAGCCCCTCTCCACACACACACACACACACACACACACACACACATTAGTGATTCTAACAAGCTAACACATTTCTTTGTTCCAATACATAATTTTCTAATATTTCCATCCATGCTCAGAATAAAAAATATGTCAGAGAAAAGTGAAATTCCCTCTCTCAGGGAGAGAAATAAAGAGCGAGTGAGGGAGAAAGAGAGAGAGAGACCATGGCAGGCAGGCAGGCAGAGCTGTAGGCCTGTGGCGGGGGAAAGAGGCTTGCGTAAGAGCCGGGCACTCGGTGCTGGAGCGGATTAAAGAGGAGGACAGGGGAGATTGGCAACGTGTTGGAGAGCAACACTCAAAGTCCTCCTCCCTGGAAAGTCAACACAGCCGAAAACACACTCAAACAAACGAACGCACATGCAGACACACAAACTCTCCTTCCCTCACACATACATACATACAGTATACCCTGAATTAGAGCCCACTCAAACACATACTCGCTGACTCTGAAACACACACACACACACATCTTCTGCAGCAGAGCTCATCTGTGCCAAGCCCTAACACGACAGAGAGGAAGAAGGGGAGGGAGAAATGCAGTTTGGGGTGTTGGAGGTAAATCCCAGAGTGCATCCAGTGGACAGTGTTGATTTTCCAGAGCTCTTCTAAAGAGATTTGGCTTTCCCAAAAAGACAGCAAAGAATTCTACAGCCCAAGGCACAACTTGTCTCTCTCTTTCTCTCTCTCCCTCTCTCTCTCTCTCTTCCTCTCTCTCTCTCTCATTCTCTTCTCTCACTCTCAATAACAGTTTCCTACATGTGCTATACAGTAAGTCTGTGTCCAAAGCAGCCAACAATAACTTACTTCAGGCAACGGTAGTGCACACAGCCAACCAAGAATCTGTCATGCTAACTACCTTATCTATTGACTGTATGTGCAACCCAAAGGAAGCCAGAGAGACATGGTGACAGAGTTTTCTTGACTGAATAATACCATGATGAAAAAGTAAACTTGAAAGATCTTCAAAGGAAAAAATAAGGCTGCCTGGGACATATTGATCAGACTCATCTTTCATCTACCACTCACTGTATGCATTAATGGCCCGTTCATATTTCTTCCCTGTTTGTTGAAAAAATAGTATTAGGTTTGGGCATAATGACAAGAGCAAAGCATGCGAACATCCAACATCCGACATATGGCTACTATGATGGACAAATTCATTGAGTGACCAATATTGCCATGCGTTTCATTGTATGGCATGTGTTGAATTTAAACATATGGGCAAATATATATATATATATATATATATATATATATATATATATATATATATATATAGACTGAACCAAAGCACATTTCTTGGTATTAAACAAGCATGTATTAGTAGACTGATTTGTTATAGAACAGATAGAATCTTGCCAACATGTTTCAGACAGCATGTTCTTCATCAGGGCAGAACAGCATATTATTCTGCCCTGATGAAGGCCATGTTGGCCAAAAACATGTTGGCAAGATTTTATCTGTTCTATTATAAACTAACCTACTAATACAGCTTTTTTTTTAATACCAAGGGGAGGGACTCGCATTCAGCCAAAATAAAAAATAACCATTATGAGCAGGCACCATTTTCAGGGGAGGTTGAATGTCATTGGTCTGTGAGGTCACACACAGGAAGTGACACGTCCAGCTGCTGTACACCTGCAGCTGGTTGGGTGCAGGGAGTCATGGTCACTCCAAGTGAGAGGGTAGAATGCAGAGTTGCTAGAAAACGCATCCGCAGGACTCACACAGCGAGAGGAGGAACACAAAGCTTTCGTCCCCTTTTTCCAGCTTTTGTTCTCCTCCCTTTGTCATTTCCTGAGCTGGCGACATTTTTTTTTTTTTAGCTGTTGTTGCTTTTTGAGAAATGATGGTAGAGGGGATAGTGCTCGGGTGGTATGGTGGTGTTTTTGTGTGTCGATGAGACAACACAGCTATCAAGAAGCAATCATGTCTTGACGGAGTGGGGCTGTGGGCCATACAAGACCAGGGAGGGAGAGAAATGACAGTCCTCCAAGGAGTGGAGATGGGGAGAAAAAAACAGCAAAGAAAGCATTCCACCTGCATTAAAGAAAAAACACTCTAAACACACACACCCAGACTCTCAAACCCACACACACACACACACACACACACAAATCTGTAAACTCTGCACCATCGGGCACTTGGTGCCTTTTTAAAAAACTGGACCCTGAAGTGGATGAGCTGAGAGCCACCTACTATATCCCTCCTGAACACCTGCAGTGTGCGGCGCTTTTGCCCGCTGCCGTGGCTAATGGAGGAGGCAGCCTGGCGCTCTCCCATGACTGCTTCTCTCAGGACCGCATTACGGCCATGGCAGATGGATGTGTGATGCACTGACGGCAGACAGCTCAGAGGACCTCGCCTGTGCCGTAACAGGCGCAGTATGGATGTGATCAAAGTGCTCAGTCATGTGGCTTATGTGTGTGTGTGTGTGTGTGTGTGTGTGTGTGTGTGTGTGTGTGAGAGAGAGTGAGTCTCCATCTCTCTTTTTCTCTCTCTCTCTTTCTCTCCCTCTCTCTCTCTCTCTCTTTCTCTCCCTCTCTCTTTGTCGTGCAGCTGGATTTCAGATGGAAAAAGCTGCTCGGTAACCCTGTTGAATCTGACAAAACAACTCCACTCCCCAGCACTTCTTTAATGGAGGGCTGAGATCAGTCACTCCAGAGAGGGCTGACAGCGTGCAACACGCCTCCCTCTCTCTCTCTCTCTCTCTCTCTCTCTCTCTCGTGCGCTCTCGCGAACTCTCCACTGACATCCTCCACCTGCTGCAGTGGAAAATTGTCAGTTTAAGGGGGATGAAATAAAAATATTCCCAAACAGTGAGACCACAGTGGTTGAGGGAGGAAAAGTAAGACTTGGCTGAAATGAACACTGAGCCACTTTTTTAATCTCACTCCTGTTCATAAACCTCCCCTTGTTTGGTTCTGTTTTTGATTAATGTCCACTTGCCTCACGGTCAGTCCTCAGAGCCTTGTAAGCCGCATTAATCATCAGGCGTAGAGCATAATGGCTGCCTCGGAGCACTTCACATTGTGTTTCGTCATTCGCAGCATACTGTCATGTATGTAGAGCACATTGCATGTCGTGTGGGACTGTGCGCTCATGAGAGACAGTGCACTGTGTGTCTGTGATTATAGTGAAGCCGCAGTCAAATTGATCTCCGACTTCGCCCCACCCAGTGTGCTTCTCATGATTGTGTCTGTGGGGGTGCTGACAATCACTGGGGCTGCCGAAGTGAGTTGTGTTTTGTTGGGGTCGTGTGCGCTCTCGCCCTCTACCCCCCCCCCCCCCTCGGCCTCTCCGCGGTCCCCTTTCATCTCTCATCCCTCTCTCTTCGACGCCACACACACTCTTCGTCATGCGCCGGGGGTGTGAGGCGCCATCTGGTCCGAGAGCGTGGCCCTAGCCGGTCCTCCCGGGCGCTAGCCACGAGTGCGCTGGCCTGTGCAAAGATAAAGAGGCGGGCGAGAGGGATATTAAAGAGCTAGCGGAGAGAGAGAGAGAGGGATGAGGGGATGAAAAGAGAGAGAGAGAGTCAGAGCTCTCCATCTTTGGCCCTGTGCTCAAGGCCCCCAGGGTCCCCCCGTCGGCTGAGCCTTCCCTCATACAGAGATCATGTGGGGAGAGGGGAGGGTGCGCATAATCCACTCATCTGTCATCTTTACACATGCGCATGGACATGCCGATGCAGAGCTGAGCATGCCTTTAACTCTCAGCGCAGTTTCAGCACTCGTGTGGGAGACATTGTACACAGGGGGCTTTGGCCCCAGAAAGAGGTAGTGGTGGTTAGCCACTGACTGCATGTGGATGTCATTAGTGTGAAAATGCATGTTGTTTGTTTTTCTACCATTAACAGGAATGCAGTGGCATCACCTCTGCCTTTTTGCCCTTGCCATTATTTGTGCTCTGTATGCAAAAGAAACCGGGCCATGTATGACACATGCATTTGATAAGGAGGTATATGTATGTGTTTGCACATGTGTAGGTGTGTGTATGTATGTGGTGTGTGTATGCACTGTGTGTATGTGTGTGTGTGTGTGTGTGTGTGTGTGTGTGTGTGTGTGTGTGTGTGTGTGTGTGTGTGTGTGTGTGTGTATGTGTGTGTGTGTGTGTGTGTGTGTGTGTGTGTGTGTGTGTGTGTGTGTGTGTGTGTGTGTGTGTGTGTATGTGTGTGTGTGTGTGTGTGTGTGTATGTGTGTTTGTGTGGGTGTGTGTGTGGGTGTGTGTGTGGGTGTGTGTGTATATATGTACTTGTGTAAGCACTTGTGTGTGTGTGTGTGTGTGTGTGTGTGTGTATGTGTATGTGTGAGTGTGTGCTTAGCATGACTATATTTTTTCCCAGGTTGCATATGCTCTGCACCGCCACATGTTCCACACGACACCGGTGGGATGTATATCCCAGCAGCCACCACATAGCCAGCATCCTGATCTCCTCCACTCCATATGTGGTTTTATGTGCCTCTAGTGAACCATCCGGTGCCTGGCTCTGCCTTCCCGCCCCATACACCCAGGAGGCACTAACGGGGGGCAGAGATCAGCGGTGAATGTAAGACACAGCCAACAAGGGATGGAGAAGCTGGCACCTGGGAGAACCGAGCAGGAACAAGGGCAATAAGGATAGCGAGTTGGGGGAGCGTGAGGACAAAAACCACACATGAATTATGAGCTTACTGTTTCACTGGGTGCCAATACACATTTAGTCAGATGAAAGCGCTACTCACAAAAATACTGCACTGCATTAAATATGGAAGCGTTTTTCTCTCTCTCTGCCTCTTCGCTAGGTCCCCATTTTAGCTATGGCACCCCTGGGCGGAGTGCACATTGCGCTATGTGATGGGAAAGCTATTGTGAAGTCACGGAAGTCACATTAATCATCAGCGCAGGGCATGATGGCTGCTTGCGAGCGCTCACTTTGAAGAGTTGTCGGGAATGCGCCTCTGCACTGCCCTTCACATGAGCACTCAGAAAGCGCCACATGTCTTTTTTCTTAAACAACTACACGAATGTAGAACATGTCGCATGTCATAGGATATGTACTTTCAGGAGAGGCAGTGGTACGCTATGTTTCTGTGCTTCTAGTTAATTGTGTCAGTGTGGTTGTGGGAGCAGAGTGAATGTAAATTTGTGTGGCACACATGTTCTGTAGTTTCTGTTTTTTGTGTGAGCTTTTTATCTGAAGCTGCACATCATAGTCAATACCTCTTCTGAATTGTGTAGTTCCGACTGAGTTTGGTATTTGGTATGGTATGGTAATGTACAGTAGTGTTAGGTAGTCTTAAAGTGTTACTGTAATGTGCGTGGATTAGTGAATTACGTGATTTTTTTAAACCAGAAGATCTACCATACGGAACCATCCGCGTTACCAGGCTCAGAGCTTGGTGGCATTTTGAGACAGCCATGACCGCATTCATTCCTATAGCAACACGACACACAGCACCATTCCCATCTAACAAGCTTATGCTTTGCGGTAGCAGTGTGCTTTCTCTGCGGGGAATCAGTGAAGAGGCTGGGGTACAACTCTGTGCTCCAGACTCCTTAGCGTCGGCAGTGGGTTGGACCCACGGGGGCATGTGTGTGATGCTCGAGGTCTGCACCTCCTGGACTTCAGAGTTTATGTGCATACTTCATGTGTCTATGCATAACCCGTGGGGTCTGTCTGTGCATAACAATCCTCATGGAAAACATGTACTATATACTTTGCACACTATTGCACAGCAGTTGCTCCTTATTTACTCAGTATGTGTGTGAGTGAGAGGCAGAGGAAAAGTGTGTGTGTGTGTAGCATTATTTTTTATATGTGAGTGTGTGTACTGTATGTGTGTGTGTGTGTGTGTGTGTGTACAGCACATAATGTGAACAGGCCTGTGTGTGTGGAATCATATATGTGATTGTGTGTGATGTGTGTATGCGTGTGTGTGTGACTATGTGTGTGTGTGTTTGTGTGTGTGGTGTGGTCCGGCTGTCAGGCTGAGAAGCCCGCAGTCAGTCGGGGGGAATGAGGCTTCTCTATCTGTCAGTCAGTCCCTACCGTAATGATGACGGGGGGAGCAAATTCAGCACACCGGCATCTCATTACGGCCACATAATTGGAGTTTGTTAACCAACAACAGGGAAAAAAGCTCCATCCTCGGGCAAGGAGACAAGGCCTCGTGTCCGTGTGGGAAGGGCTGCCTTCCTTGACAGCCTGTTAGTCCTGCACCCTCACCTGCCCTTATAGTGCTGCCACTGGCACACGTGCCCAGGCCGCGGGCTTAGGGGTGCAGTTTGATATAGCACCCAAAAAACCCCAATCCAATCACAAAAATACTGTATAGAGAGAACTAGCTGTTCTTTCCTCTTCCAATCATTGCTTTATTTGCTCTCTCTCTCTCTCTCTCTCTCTCTTCTCAGCTATTTTCCTCTATCTCTCGTTCACACATACCCATCATCGGTTCTCAGTTCTCTGCCTCTGTGTTGATACCGATAGAAAGCACTTTCCGAAGAATAGGCCCACGCATTCCTGTGTCATTATATTCGGGGAGATTACGGTAATGGGTGGAACCGTGTTCATTAAGTAAGCGGAGGAAGAGTGGTTGTATAGAACTTTACAATGTTAGATTGTCTTTTTTCCTCAGTGAAGGCCACCCATGCAGACACACAGTCCACAGTCTTCTATGAATTCTGCATTTTGAACGTCGGACTCACTCCCGCCTTAATGAGCTCCAAAGATTTGTCGCGATCAGCTATGCATCTCATCAATGCACTTCAATCAGTCATACAATTCATACAGTCCCTCTGTCTTTGACACACACACACACACACACACACACACACACACACACACACACACACACTCAAGTGGCCATTAAAAATGTCATTAATTGAACCACACATCAATTTCGCTTCTGCCTTGCATAGGGAAACACACCCTCCAGCACACACGCTATTAAAACCCAACTCACATTCCCTGCATTTAACCAGGAGTGAAAATGACTATAATTACTGCCGTTCTCGCCGTGGATGAGTGTGACAGTCAGGGCGACATGGGGTATGGTTTGATGCAGCAATCTAAAATTAAACACAACACACGTAAACACAAGCATAATAGCAGAAACATTCAATTACTTGTAATTAAGGCGCCGAAATCTTCGGCAGTGGAGTCAATCAATCTCTTCCCCCTGAAAGAAAGACAGAGAGAAAGAGAAAGGGAGGGAGGGAGAGAGAGATCACATGCGCCCAGGCTGATTTCTTTCTATCTCCCCCTTGCTGCAAAATGCCAGTGGAATTTGCATGTGTGGTGTAACGCGGCGGCGGCATATGCCAGATCATCGTGTCACACTCTCAAAAGAGGCCTAAAGACAAATCTCCTTTCATGATGAGCACCGAGAACAGGATGCTGCATTTCAAATAAGACGTATGATGTTGAAATATTACGCGAGGTCGTAATCCATTTTAATATCTGGTGGCAGAATCTCATGTCGTCTGATAATAATTCTCTCTCTCCATCTCTCTTTTTTTTAACTCACTCATTGTCTCATGTTCCCTGAGGAAATTGGATCTTACAAGTTTATTACTGGCAAAATCCATTCCCTTGTATCAGGGCCGTAGTCACCATAGACATTGAGGGGGACGTGTCCCCCCCAATATTCAAATATGACCAAAATGTCCCCCCCCCCATATTTGGACATAGAAAAATAAAGAAAGAATAAAGCGCTATACTAGGAAACCAACACGTATCTGAAATGTAATCAAACGTAAATAACGCACAAATAACGCTATCAAAAGCTTCCATTTACTGCACCCTACTGTGGTGAGGTAGGGCTGTCAACAATATCGCAAAAGCTACCGGTACAATTTTCACAAAACTTCTTGGAAAGGTGTAGCACAGGCTAAGGAAATCCCATACATGTTTGGACCCGATCAGACTGGGAACATTTTCCATATTGTAGCCTATTCTCGCAATGATAGCGAAACTGAAACGTTTTATTTTAAATGATGAATTTGTGCAAGCCTGTGTCATTTCTTTCACGTCTTTCAACATAAACTAGATGTACCGCGTAGCGGTACAAAATATGACCGCCGCTCAGTCCTGCACATCCATTCCGTGAAAATAAATCATATTAATGAATTTGTCTCCATCTTCTACTCCATCCCCCACTCTTGAAACTTTTGTGTATGCTTGTTTGGAATGTGTGTTTGCACACATTCCGCACACAAAGTAGCCTACTGGCGCTGCAAAGGTGAATAGATTTGTTTCTGGGCCAAAAAATCTGTAACATTGTTATAAAACCTTTAAAATCTCTAAACAATCACAAGTAGGGCAGTTCATCATAGTCCATCCATTGCAACTGGACTGATGAAAGGTACACCTGTAGGCTACATTGTATTTGGGAAAAGCAGAAGGTAGCAGCATAATGTATTTATTTATTTATTATTAAACTAAAACAATCCCTGTCAGTTCCATGCAGTTTTCAACAGCTATCAAGAAGAGAGGTCATGTCATGGATTTTTGTGAATGTTTCTTCTTCTACATATGCATAGGTTTAGTCATCTAGTTCAAATTATATTCAGCTTTATTGTCAATGCACAAATTAAATACCAGTAGTCTAAAACAAAATGCCGTTTTACCCAGTGGTGCAAATAACTGACATGTCCAAAAGGGCCTTCATGAAATGCGTTGCGAGACTGTTCATAGGCATTTTAACGGGCAAAGTTGAAGAGCTACTCTCCGTTATTGTTTGTGCAAATAATATGCTGATTCATGTTCCCTTGCATTTTGCAACCATGAGGTCCATGGTTAAGCTCAATCTTTTGACGCAATCTTTTGATTTTCACCCAGCCTAGTCCATGGTAGGCGCCCGATAGAAATATTGTTTAATTTTGCGATTGAGATATCCACGCACTGGCGCCCCCCCTGCGACGTGTTCGCCCCCCGGTTTTAGAGCTATTCTAAATGCAAAAATGCATAGACATTGCATGACAAAACCGTGACTGTTAACAAACTATAAGCTATATAAGGTAGGCCCTATGCTAGGCCTATTACACAACACAAATTGTCACCAGGCTATGCTGGCGACCCAAATAAAATCTCCGTTGGAACCAATGGCTTACACCTTACAGTATCAAGCTGCCACCTCTTGGCGAAAAGTTAATAGTTTTGCATATCAGTAGTAATACATTTCACGTAGCTGTGAATCACGGAAAGGGCGAATGAAGTGGACACTTCTAAATGGAACCCAACCCACTGTACAGTAACTCAAGGTCTGTGGCTAAAGCAGCCATAATGAAAGCGTTATCATTGTTTGGATACTTCACACACACGTGTTTTTTAATCGCATAGACTACAACTACCAAGCTGGAATCAAAGCACATCGACTCCCCTCTCACACCCTAAACACGCACTTCGAACAAACAAAAAGCGCCTCAGTCTCACGGAATAGCCATAGGCAAAACTGTATCTGACCGGTGTAACGTTGGTACTAAATCATCCATCGCAAAGAATGATTTTTGTAGCACGTGCAACAAATATGTGTAGGTACAGCCCTGCCCTGAATACATCTCAACGTGCGCTCTAAAACATCTGGTTTAAATGGAGATGTAGATCATCACGGGATCATAGACAGGTTATCTTTCAGGTAGCCTAGGCCTATATATTTTCCATTAAAAAACCATCACGTAGCGAACGTGTTGTGGCTAACTCACTTAGCTCCTGTTAGTAGCCTAGGTTATGGTCATAAGCAAATGAGATGACAGTCGAAAGATACAATTAGTGCTGTTATCGATTTGCTTGGTAGCCTATAAACGCATTTATGGTTTTCTACAAATACATCAATAATCAAATTGGCCTCCATCACTCAACCATGCTAACGGTAACATTATTTTACCTACGTTCTGCTATTGATAGGATTAACGTAGCCTACCTGCAGTAAAAAACAAGCATGTCCGATAAACATTCTCAGATTCATTTCGGCTTCAAGAGGAAATGGGAATTACATTTCATGCAGAAATCATCCTACCCTTAGACGTTCTCTGGTAAACTACTGTAGCCTACAGTCTTGTCCTTGTAGGAAGCATATGTCTTTCTAACCCACTTTAGATTAACTTCCAACAAAATTACGTCTCACTGCAACGATGCGCCATCTAGTGGACAAACGACTACTTATCGCCAATACTGGAAATGCAGCCATGATGATGATGATGAATATTTATTTTGGCTTTCTTTTAATCCTACTGAATTTGTAATTATGTATCAGCCGTTCTAATACCGATAGTATGTGGGTGCCTGTGTGTGTGTGTGCATGTGTATATGTGTGCACCACCATCTACAGGCCAATGAGTGTAGAGTCACTAAATGTACACATAACTTAATTTTTTAGACCCCCCCCCCATGGATGAAATTCTACGAAACGTGGCATACCCCCAGAGAATGTCAGGTTAATCATACACATAAAATTTGGTGCAGTTCTGAACGTCTTTACTGAAGAGAGGGGCGATTAAAGCAGAATGATATTGCATTTTCATTTTTTACCGGGGGGGTGCAAATCACAAATGAGTGATTATGGGCTAAGTTGATGTGGGCCCTTGAGACCAACATACCATAAAAATTTCTTCATCCTCGGTGCCACGGTTCAGGTAGTTATTTAGGAAAAACTGCATTTTTTGGGTTTCGGGGGGCCCAGCGCGGAGGGGGAGTGGCCCCCGGGGACCAAACGAAATTTTTCCGTAAAAGTCTAGTGGGGCTACATACCCACCAAATTTCATGTGCCCCGGTGTTTCGGTGCCCCGGGTATCGTTGACCAAAATTTCAGGAAGTAGATGACGGGAAAAAAAAAAAAAAAAAAAAAAACTTTGACAATCCCTATATGACCGCTTCGCTAGCTTCGCTAGCGGCGGTCATAATAATCCATTCATATGCTAGTAGTAATGCCAGAAATTACCGTGTATAGGCCTCTTAGAAATGATTGTTGCATCTTGCATATTATTTAGATGCGCACTCAATCGCGCATCCATGCAGGCAAAATGTGATCAAATGTGGCGACGTTTACAATACGTGATAGCCTACAGTTAATGTGAATCGCGGACAATAACCAAAGAAAGGAATTTACACCTCCATTCACCAATTAAAGGCTGTAGTAGGCCTAGTGTTTCTACATGTTGGCACAAAACGTCATTTCTGTCAGAAGGCAGTCTTTAATGCATACAGGGGTAACATGAAGTGAGTCAGACAGAAGAGGGGCCTGTCTTAGTAGCCTATTCCTGAATCCTGTCCCTTTCAAACTACGTTAAAATTGTGTGATTAGCCGCCAGCATAATAAAATCTAAATTAAAAGACAAAATCTTATTAGGCTCCAGAGTCTAAGCCTTAGTTTAAAAAAATCTTCAGGTGTAAGTAATAAGTTAAAGAACCACATTCTGTGTAATATAGAGGTTATCATAAGATACTCTACTTTGTAATTTCTTTTAAAGTATACATTTTGAACACAAATGGAGTCACGGGTCCAGGGATGGGGGGGGGGGCATCTGTGTCCAGGGGTTCATAATCCATCCATGCCATGCCTATGTCCGTCAAAAGTTTGGAATAACCTAATTGACTGACCTAACTAACGACTTTTTTGTGATTTTTAATAATAGTTTTGCATGGTAGGAAATTTATTGAAATTCTGTTTGGGGGTCCCTCAGACCCCCCCCCCCCCCCCCCCCCCCCCCCCGATGTTGACATCATGACTACGGCCTTGCCTTGTATGTGTGTGTGTATGGGATATTTTAGTCTTGAAATGGAAGCTGCCGACTACTACATGCAATGCCATCGTGCATCAAGCTTTCCCCATGGCTTGATAGCTGGCCGTCAAAGGCACATTCAGAAAGCACAGCTCCACTCCTCTAAGTCTGCAAAGGTGGCTTGAGTCGGCCCAACATGCTGCTGGGCTAGCAGGAACTCAGCCAGGTTGTCATGCGTTTTGTTCACTCTCTCATTGTCAAGTACAGCCCTCCTACCTAAGCGCCTTGACATCAACTGCCACAGATGTGGGCAGGAGGTTTAAGCCTCTGGCTTATCTCTCGGCCGTTTCATGGTATTCACAAGGTCTGGTCAGCCTTGTCCACTCTAGATGGGACCTCTGCAGCTGTCTCTTCAGTGCTGTCACATCTCATGAGCACAAACAAGAGACAAAAGTGTCTCTGCTATTTTCTATTTGAACCAGCAATTAATTCAGTCAGGCTTTCTTTGTCACAGGACAAAGAATAAAAGCTCACAGTATGAGCTTTGTGTAGGAGTAACGACAGTAAGTATGGCTGTAGGCAGGGTGGAGGTAGCTCTGCTTTTATGTGCCACACTTTGGTGTGTTTTCTGATCCGATGCCAGTGACCATAAATGATGACAGCGCAGAGATAATTATCTCTAACAGATTGGGATCTTTGATTTGCCTGTTTGTGTGCTGTGACAAGGACACTTCTTTGGCGAGCTCCTTCCACAAAACAATTTGGGAAATGGGTGTTTATTTTTTTTTGCGTGGGGGGGGGGTGGTGTCGCATAAACTCATCCACTCTTTAACTGAAACACAGAGGTTGTGTACAACTTCTGCCATGCCTCTGAATTATGAGGCTACCCAGCTCTCAGCATCTGTCTATGCCTGCCACTTCAAACCCGATGGACCAGCCAAGCATGTCACAAGAAACAACACAGCAGAGCAGACAGACCGTGCAGGGAAATAGTCTTTCTTTCCTTTTTGGATGGAACAAATGAAATATCCTAAATTGCATACTTCTTGCCCCTGACAGTGTTCAGCTCTGATTGGTTGGTTATTTATGTCTTCTGGAGATGTCACTTGCATATCTCAGCGTGCCCAGTCGACCGTCCTCCGAAAGGACCACGTCTGTGGTGACGCATCAGCGGCATGAGGCATGAATGCTGTGATGAGTTGAACTTCTATGCACTCCGCTCCTCTGACTCCACCAGTGCTTTGACAGGATGACGCTGGCGTTAACGTATTTTCATGTGAGAAATATGCTTCCAATTTTTTTGTTTTGTCATTTTTAAACTGGAGCAATCCACTGAGCGAATTCCCATCAGAACACTAAAAAGTTTGTGTCAAAGAGAGAAAGAGAGAGGGAGAAAGAGAGAGAGAGGCGGGGGTAGAGATATAAGGAAAACGGAAACACTTAACAGGAGATTCTTCATCTCAACTGAAAAGCACTCGCTGCACTTTCTCACCATCTCAATTTCTTACTCTCGCTGGTGTCATTAGTCCCAGTGTTGAAGGGGTGGGGAGGGGGCATCTTCTCTTCTAAGCACAGAGATAGCAGTTTTTGTCTCTCTAGATTCTCACATTCACACACACATACACACACACACACACATGATGGGAAAGTGAGGTGTAAAATCCCCAGAGGCACAGTAAAGGTGTGATTTATGTTCGTCACGAGGGGAGACCCTCTGTAGGTTATCATAGGCATTTCCACTGCCACAATATCCATATGCCTTTAATCTCATGGGTATTTATCTGAAATGTATCTGGTAATTCATACTTTAATGAGCAAGTGGTGTTTGAATATGCACATTTCTACAGCTTATTAAAACCTTAAATCTCATCTCATCATTATATTATAAGAATATCTGTTGTTAACTATTACTATTGTGAAAAAATATACAGAATCAAGATGATGAGATGTGTTAGATTTGTAGGTGGGTGTGAAATGAACATTTTAGGTGGCTCCGAGAATGTGACGCCATGCTTATCCCAGTATGGGGAACATTCTTGGATAATAAGGCACAGATGTTATGAATTTATGCAAGATTAGTTCATGATAAGCATACAGAGTGAAGTTGCCCATCAATATTGAAAGCGAATCTTTCTGCCCACTTAGGATGTTAAGTAAACACGCATGAGCACTATTAATCTCTAAAATGACAAATTCCTCACACACCTGCAGCCTGGTGAGTTTTTTGCCTAGCAGACATCTAATTGAATCTGAGATGAAGTAGCAGCCTTTGTTTTTCTTTGTCTATTCATTTTTTTCCCCTCCCTGCATGCTAGGACCTCCATGCTTTGAGTCCCCCTTAGCTGGACTCCGTGGACAGGTTGATGGAGCACGCTGACCTCTGCTTGTGCGGCAGCTATTGATATGCAAGTTAACAACGCGGCGTGGCGCTGAGTGAGCTCAATTAACGACACACTACGAGGATGAGTCTCCTGTGGGCGCCGTTCGACATTTACGCCCCTCCTCAGTTAAACTTTGATCAATCAGGCCCTCGCAGTCAACAGCGATTCATCTCCCAGACAGGGTGGATGGGGAAAGGGCTACACTGTTCCCGATGATAGACTAGTATTTGAGAGCTTCGTTCGTAGTTTCAGTCTGTCTTCGCAGACGAGAGCAACTGTCACAACTCCTCTGAAGAAAAAAGGTTGAAACTATGACGGGTAAAACCATCTGTCATGACCTGATGTTTTTTTTTTTCATAACTGGTTTTTAAGTAATTTGCTTTGTCACATATGACAGCAGTTTCAGGCAGAGTGCTCCAACCCAGGAAAATGAAAAAAAAAAAAAAAGAAACAGTAGATATCGACAGCTGCAGAGCCCTCTCCAAAATGTAGCCATGCTTCCAGTTTCTCAACACCGCTTCAGAATGTTAGCGGTGAGCGCGGCGTGTTTGTAAAATGAATCTGTGACAGCCCGAACGATGTCGGGTTATTCAGGTATTAATGGGAGGCAGCTTTATCTCCTTCCCCAGACTCTGGTTTGTCTCCCGTTCTCTCTCCGGGTGAGAAATTGCTCTTGGTTCGCCTCTCCAACTGTAATTTGCCTGTCTCCTGCCTCCTCCTCCTCTTCCCCCTCCTCCTTCTCTCCTTCCCCACCCCTATCACACCCCCATACCCCAATCATTTTTCCCCGGGTGTATCTTCTGTCACCGTTGCCTGCGTCTGCCCGTGTGTGTGTGTGTGTGTGTGTGTGTGTTTGGTCTGCCTGCAGCAGTGTGCTGCTGCCTGAGCTCCTGAAAGGCCCCATCAGAGGGAATCATTTAGCGGGGCCCACTGCGCCGATGCCAGGGCCTGCCCGGGCCCGGGTCTCTGGGGCGAACAGGAGCCACGGTGGCGGTGGGCCCTTGGCGATAGCCCAGCTGCAAGCTGGTGAGGCCGGGGTGAGAGCCAGGGTAGCAATTGGTGGAGGTGGTTGCAGGCAGAAAGGTGTGGAGATAATAGCCCCAACAGGGAGATGATATGCAAGGCGCAAGCACTTTAAGAAAAGGAGGCTAAGTCAATTCAGCTGTGAAGGAGGCTTCAATGGCGCATGGAGTTGTTCAAGGAATTACCTTCGAGCTTATGTGCCTCAGATTTTTTTCTCTCTCCCTCGTTCTCTCTCTCCATCTAGTTCTGTGGGCCTCTGTCTCTTTTGCTGAATTAATTACAAATCCAGAACAATAGTTTTGAGCTGGAGCCTTTGGCCGCTTACCCCCCTCCAGCCAGCGAGGAGCAAACGCACCAGGCAAAACTCAACAATTTTATGATCCTTAAAAAATCTGTCTCTCTTTTGTTTTTTTGTTTTTTATTTGGTTTTTTTGTGTGTGTGTGTGTGCTTTTGCCTTTTGATGAGAACCAAAAGCCAGGTACAAATAAAAACTCGGCGTGCGGATAAGTGTGTGTGTATGAAGGAAGACTGGCTGGCTAGCTGGAGCACTTTGAAGTTCATCTACAGCATGTGGCGCTGTGGCTCGGCGTGACTCAGTGGAATCCCATAAGCTGCTGTACTATCTCAAACGTCCAGACTCGGGGCTTGCTTTAATCATTACTAGGCAACTGACTGTATTTTATCCCCCCATACGAAGCCTCCCGTGCTAAACAAAACAAGCAAAACAATTTCAGTAAACAGCGCTGGGGGAAGTGACATGAGACGGAGAAGAAGAGAGGCAGGATGGGAGGGAAGGAGGGAGGGAAAGAAGCCCATTTGGTGAATGGACGGATGAGGACAGAGAGCTAAGGAGGGGTGTAGGAGGAAGTGGACTTAAGACTCCAAAAAATATTGATCACAAACACTAGACACAAGACAGCCAGCAGTGGGGATTAGTGTGCTATTTAAGAGTCTGCATTAATTAAAGGCATACTGTAGCTGGGCAAAGAGCAGAAGCCTGAGGAGGCACAGAGAGAGACCAAGAGAGGAAGGTAGGCCATAACAAAGGTGGAGACACTGGCAGAAGAGAAAGACAGGGACACAATGGTGTGTGGGTGTGTGTGTGTGTGTGTGTGTGTTTGTGTGTGCTTGTGTTTGGAGGGACGATACATAAGAAAGACTAAGTTCAAGGACGGCAGTGAGGCACTGGAGAGAGCACGTCAGAGTCAGGGGGGGGCAATTCTTCATTCAAAGCAAAAGCAATACGAGTCAGACAGTCAGATGCAATGAAGATGAACAGAAACAGAGAGAGAGAGAGAGAGAGAGAGAGAGAGAGACAGGTGGCGGACGGTAAGACAAAGACCGATAGAGACAGCTCACGAAAAAACACAAAGCAAATGGATTGATGAAGCGCAGACGAAAAAATCCCTACCTGGCCCTGAAATATGAGCAGGGCTTGAAAGATAGGAGAGACAAAGAGAGAGTTGCTATTTTCTCCTTCTCCCTCCTCCTCCTCCTCCTCCTCCTTTTATACTGGAGCCCTGGGAATGAACATAGGCTTCATTATGATTAGCTGGGTAGGGACCCTGGTACAGTTAATGAATTGACATTAAGGCAGGATCAATGGCGAGGCTGCTGGGGTCTGAGAATGCGCACTTCATGAAGGGGGATTACTTTCTTAAGATCAAGGTTCCCCTCTCTCTCTCTCTCTCTCTCTCTCTCTCTCTCTCTCTCTGCCTCTCTTCTCCACTCCACCCCTACCCTCCTTAAGCCACCACCCCCACACCCACACCCATCTCCTTAACTCACTTGCTCCAGAGATCATCTCTTCCCCTCTCTGTCCAACATACTGAGGGCACGCGGCCACTCTGAGCCCATGCAGGTCACCTCTCTCCATCTCTCTCTTGGAGCGCTTCTCTTTGAACTATGTAGGCTAACAGGATGTGGCAGTGATGCTTAGGTCTATGCTGTGTTTGTCCTGACGACGACATTTGTCTCCCCGCCCCCGCCCCACCCCGCGCTGCGCTCGTCTCGGCTGATGGAGCGTGACGCCGGCACGAGCTCAAGGACACGAGTTCAAGTCGCCGCGGAATCCACGAGCATGATGAATGCTGGCGCCGCTGCCCACGTTGTCACTTCGGTGTCTGTGAAATGTAAATGTGGCTATGTTGTGCAGGAGCGGTCTGCCGCTGCTCGGTGGATAAAGGATAGCTTACGTCTGCGGACACGGTGTCCGTGTGGGTTTGGTATAGCGTTTGCTTGTGTCCTTCATTAGGCTACCTCTGCAGTGCATATCACTTTGTGTGTAACTCACCGAGACCGATTTAGATCACCGGTGCTGACATGCCAGGATCATTTCTATCAGTATCCAATACTGTATGCAGTAACACACTCGAGTGTGAGTATCCTGTTTCACTTCATGTCTATATTTGTGCTGCTGTGTGTGTCGGTGTTTATCAGTGAGTGCAGCACAGCGCGTTTGCGTTAGCTCGATGACCCAGGTCAGGGCCACAGGTCAGGCCTGAAGCAACGTGGGCCACGTCCCCTTAGGTCTGTTGTCTGGGCCCATCACTCCTGCTACAGCCCGGGCAGCAGTTCCCCCAGCGGTTCCGCCGGCTTCGCCTGGCCTCGCCTCGTGAATCAGCTACTCGTTGCCTCCACTCCTCTAATAAGCAACAATGGCTTGTTGTTTTTGCCTCACAGTTTTTCTGCACAGCTGCACTCGAACAACAGCTCCCCGTAGTCTTTCTTTGGGAGCGTACACACAGCTTTTGAACATGTGTGTGTGTGTGTGTGTGTGTGTGTTTGTGTGTGGCCCTGCAGGTGTGTGTGTGTGTGGGGGGGGGGGGGGGGTTCCAGTGAGTCTCCCTGTGCATACTCCAGGACCATTCCACAACATGTGTAGCACCAAATTCACCTGCACTGAATGAATTATTAATCTTTCCAAATCTAGGACACGCAAGTGGTTTGTATGCACAGCAGGTGCTGTAAACATGCATATATTTTAAAAAGTGGAGTATTTTTAAGGACAACTTCAAAGATCATTGGAAGGATGCCAATATCGGGGTGAAGTGAGCTGGAAAATAGAAGCATTCAGCTCCAGAACAGCTTTGAGTCCACTGACCTGATTGGAGGGGCAGGCTTTTCACGCTTTGAATGATTCATCACCAAAAAGCTTTTACCTACCCTGGCTCTCCACCAATTACACTCATAGCTATGGCCACTCAAGCCGCTTGCATGAAGCTGATTGGGTAACGGAGGTGTTTGAGTGACCCGGTAATTGATGTCTTTGTTTGCCTGATCTCTGACTTAGCAACACGCTTTCTCAGAGAATTAGCGGACGATGGGGGAATTAGTCGAGTTCAAAAGGATGCCTTCTATCCTGAGGCACTCAATTAAGCTATCACTGACTATGACAGAGCATTAAAGGCCGTAAGATGAATTAGCGTTGGGATTAATGACAGAAGTTTTTTGAAGGGGATACTGGTGATTAGCGAATGACGCAGCAGCAGAGACTGCTTTATCCCTCCAGGTTGTTTAGAAAGGCAGGTTGTGGGGAGGCCATCTTGGCTGTAACAGCTCTAACGGCTTGCTCTGCTCGGCTGGAAGAACAGGAAGCTTACACAGAAATTGGGGCCAGAGCTGCCAGGACAGCCGGGCCCAAGAAGACGGAAGAAAGAGGGACAAGCTGCTCTGTTGCCTCAAGGCTCCATTCCCACATCTTTTTCTTTTTTTTTTTTTGTAATGGCACGCCAGAGAGGCCTTCCAAGAGATTGAGGAACTAAAGAGTGTAAACTAGAGTCTTTCGACAGTACCACATCGTGGAGTCTCTTTACATTAAAAGAAGCTACACTATGAAGAATTAGCTCGTTAGTCCAAGCACTAAAAGACAGCAATGAACAGCAACGGGAGACATCATTATGGGGGAACTGTTATGTGTGCGAACAGGTATGAAGCCATTAGCTGAGACATGACAGCTGCCATATGATGGTCATTATCAGAACTCGCTTAGCCTATGATGGACACAATGGGAACAGCCTGCATCCTAATCATTCAGCAGCCTCACTCAGAACAGGAAGTTCACTCGCAGGCAAACACAATAGCATCTTCAACAGCTGAGGCTACATGGGAAAAGAATATGCGAACCAACAACCTACAAGACAGCTCTCGGATGCTAATACCCTCAGTGACCGAACAGCAGCACTGAGAGTGTGAGAGGGAGGAAGAGGTGCAGAAGGTACTGAGGATACTCATGTTTCCTGTGCAGATAGGATTAATAACCATTAAAGATCCATTAAAGTGCCTTAATCAAAAGGCAGGTATTATATTAAACAGCTGTGTATTCCTCAGCTGTCCGCCCCTGGTTCTGCCTCCATGGCCGTTTAAATCCTGCCTTAATAACCACACTGGCTCTGCCCTACCCCACTGACTCCACAAATCTTCCCTTTTTATTCTGCACATGCTCCATATGGCTCCGCATGCTTCCAGCAGCTAATTTTAGCTCCACTGATCCCTCATCCTGAAAAACGTCAGCTTGTCTCTCGCCGCCGTCCTTTCCTTGTTTTATTCCGGTGAGTGTGTGAGTGTGTGCATCAGAGGAAGGAAGAGAGAGAATGTGTATATAAGAGAGAGGCAGGGGGGGTGAGGAGATGTAGAGTGTAGTGTTTAAACACACAGCACGCACAGGTGCAATTGGCTCAGTAGCAGGATCTCATGCTCACACCTGTCCCATTGTCTCTAGCTGACTTTCCCCAACCCTGTATTCTCTCTCTCTCTCTCTCTCTCTCTCTCTCTCTCTGCCATCTATCCATCATTTCAGTCTATCCCCCACCTCGGATTCACTCATTGTTTTGTTTTGTTATGTTATTTTCAGGTGAGCTTTGGCATGACTATTGGGTTATTTGGCCCAAGAGTGGGCACCCGTATCAAACCACAGTTGTAAAAAAACAGCAACAACAACACTGACACAGACATCAATAATGAAACATCCAATCTCATCCATTTAGTTCAGATGGCGCTTGGCAGAGCACAGCCCTGTTCCCCGGACTGCTGCCTGCTGCCTGCTGCCCACTCCTGCAATATTACCACTAGCTCTACTGGGCGCCGTTAAACGCTACTGGAATGGCATCAACGCCTCATTTTATTGTTGACAGTGAATTTTCGACCGCACAGCACCAATCTCCTGTGCTTACGCAGTAAAAGCTGTTCACACGCTTGTACTCACACCCACTCGCACACACACGGGCATACAGAAAAAAGATGGCCTCCAAGAGCACTCTATAGAGTTATATAAGGTGCCTTAAAATGGCTTTATACACTTATACTTCTATTAACCTTCTGGAAACATATCAAACGTACCTTGTTTGAACGTGGGAGATCCAATTCATTTCTTCCCTCTGCCTACAGTATATTGGATGGTGAAGGATACTTGCTTCATTCCTTCAATGTCAGGACTACTCTGTTGAATCCCATCAGAAAAAGCTTTAAGATTTTATATGGCATGCCCCATATGTCACGTCAGCGCCTGTTTGTATTGATACTTTTGACATGACAGCTGACACGTGCTGGCTGTTATTTCCAGTGGTTTATGGATTTGGACTGCCAGACTGCAGCAGTGCACACTCTCCTAGTGGCTTTTGGGAAATGGTGGCTAAAACAAGACGGTATCCCCTCTGAAGTTTGTTGAAATCAGCTCTTTATTCCGACAAGAATTGACCGTCTTTGCAGTTTTCTTGCTGCCCCCTCAGACGCCTTTCCCCAGGATTTATTTGGTGCCCTCAGGCTGCAAGCAGTAGAAATGTAAAATTAATAGGGGCCACCAGCTGTGGCTCTGGGTGCAGTAGCAAGAGCTGGAGCTGCAGGGTGCACTGTGTTCCACTAAAGGTCAGTCTGGTGGAATTTGCACCTGGTTATTGGTTCTAATGATTCACAACAACAATTCTTCCAGTGCGAGTGTGTCAGCTCCTGGGTAACACACATCCCCAGGCAGGAGGGGCAGTTTTAATAAGAGGTGATACTGAGGCACTGATGCTTTTTGCTAAACATCTTTTTTTTAAGTTATACTTTTATACTTATTAGGACTTATATTTTTGGACTTATTGAGCAGGGGAGAGAAATGGTGAGTGAGTTCAGTAAGTGACCTCAGGTCAAACTCAAACCTGGGTGCCCTTGGGAGCCCATAGATAATATGGAATACTGAGCATTTGATGCTACCACTCAACCTCTGTAAGTCAGTGTTAATAGCACTGTCAGAGGGTTCAGGTGAGAATTTAAGGTTATTAAAAGGATGAAGTAACAAATTAGATTGAACTTTCATTGTGCTCAGAGATATCAAAGAACACAAAACTTTTGTCTTCTGCCTTAAAAAGGTCTACGGTTGAGAGTGATATATTTCTTCTGACAGTTTAACTACTCCCACACAAAGCTACGTTTATACCTCATTAGTCAGCTCAGAGCTTATAGCACAAAAGGGGTTTTCTCCCTTGTTAAAAAATCAAAGGGTAATATCAAAGGTATAAGTTTTACAGTATTATAAAGTAACCAAAATATTTATCTTTTCATTATAGTACAACATCTTATTCACTGTGTATTGACTTGGTTAATCAACTTATTAAAGCAAATAAGCAACCTCACTATTGCTTGTGTATTAGTAATTAGTGTATATCAAAATATCTGGGGTCCCATCAATGCCACCTACTGTATTAAGTCGTCATTTATAATTACCCAATGATTTAGTTCATAAATTGAAGCAATCTTGTTAATTACTTTAATAATTACCACCAATTAAGTAAAACAGGGAGGTCAATTAAAACCTGCATTTGTAGTAAGTGCTAATTAGACACAGATGTTTACATAATGTTCACATGGCCACAAGGTCTCTTGCACAAAAAGCAAAATCAGAATCAGCTTTATTGGCCAGGTTTGGGAATTTAACCCCGGTTAATCTTTGCTCTCAAAGTACAACACTCACTTAACACTCACTAAACATATAAGAATAAAGAATAAAAACATGGCAGCTGAACAACAAAGCAGAACAGTAAGAATGGAATGAAGAGCAGTAGAAGATGGCTATGAATAAGTGTAATTACAGTATGTACATTTGCAATAAATAGAACATTATGGGTGGGATAGGGCAGTGCAAATTGTCCCTGTCAAGGTTGCCATGGTCGTGGACACCTCAACAGGCACAGGCAAGGTACAATATATAATTGAGAGAGGGTAGGAATAGTGCAATATCGAAATAGACTGAGATTTAAGATTTAAATAAATATAAATATAGTACAAGGCAGTTCAGTGCAATGATAATGTATGAATAACAATGTGAAGTAGATGAGCAGAACAGTGTTGATAGACTTTGTTCAGTGTAAGGGTTGGGGCTATTTCTGGGCGTTCAACAGAGTGACTGCTTGGGGGAAGAAGCTGTCTTTATGTCGGCTGGTTTTGGCGAACAGTGCCCTGTATTGTCTACCAGAGGGAAGGAGGTTGAACAGTTTGTGACCAGGATGTGAGGGGTCTGCAGAGATTTTTGCTGCCCTTTTCCTGACCCTGGACCGGTACAGGTCCTGGATGGAGGGAAGGTCAGCTCCAATGATCCTCTCTGCAGCCCAAATTGTCCGTTGCATTCTGGCCCTGGCCCGTTTGGTGGCAGACCCAAACCAGACAGTAATGGAGGTGCAGATGACGGACTGAATGATGGCTGAGTAGAAAGTGGTCCTTAGGCAGATTAAACTTCCTAAACGGTCTCAGGAAGCATAACCTCTGCTGGGCCTTTTTCTGGATAGAGTTAATGTGGGGAGACTATATTAGGTCCTGTGAAATGGTTGATCCCAGGAACCTAAAGGAATCCACAGTGGGCACTGTCGTTCTGAATGGCGGGGGGGGGGGACTTCTCCTGGGTCAAACCGATGACAGCGGTGTCATCTGCAAACTTCAGGAATTTTACAGACAGGCTCTTTGAGGTGCAGTCATTAGTGTAGAGGGAGAAGAGCAGTGGGTGTAACCACCATCTTAGCCAGGGGGGATACATTTCTATATTTTCTTGTTACCATGTGGCCGTCCCCATGGTTTTGTTTATTACACACACATCCTTCTAGCATTCTAAGTGAGATTAGCCATTCTGGCATTTATTCTCAGAGTCCATACTCAGTGCATTTCACTTTGCATTCTGTTGAGCCCTCTGAACCTAGGCTGCCCCCCCGCCCATGTCCAAATCCATACCATCAGGAGAAAGCTCATGAATAAACTCTGAAATTTTCAGAGTCGTGTCAAAATCGTATGGTTCTGTTAGCTGGTTAAAGAAGGGCTAGTCCAATAAATATGTGTGTTTATTGCGATGCCATTAGTTTGTATGCTCAAAAGCCCTTTTGTAGGAGCATTACTATGCAGCGCCTGTAGAGGAGAGGGCATTATTTATGGCCAAATGAGAGCGAGGCTGCAAACAGGCCAACGCTTATCAGGGTCCTTAGAGAGAAACAGGAAATTGAGTTTGTCCAGCGTAATGGTGAGAGAAGTCACACCAAGAGACAGACAGACCGTTTCTCTCCTATTAGCAAATATGTGTTATTCATGAGGGCAAATTTAGTGTGAACTATGTTTCATTGATATTCCATACAGTGACTTTGCAGTTGTCCGTCTTGAGACCGTAGTCATTTTATTTCCATTCTTTCCTTTATTTATTCCCCACCCCCCTACTCAACAATGGTGGTGGGGTGGCGGTTTCGGGATTGGGGGAGGGGTAAGGTCATCAGGGTGAAACGTCAGTCCCAGTTGCTAGCTGATTAATAATTTTCAGCAGAACAAGCCATCAGGTTCCCACATAAGCAGCCTGAATTGGGAGCAGCTGCAGCACTGTGCATAGAAAGCAGAAAACAAGGAAGGGATGGAGCGGTGTGACTTCTGGTATCACACGCACGACTGAGCGTTTGCTATTGGTGTCTTCAGAAATCCATTTCCTCTCCTCTGAGAACTTCAAACAGGCGTCATTATTGGCGTAGCGAGAGCTGTGGCGTGGTCAAAGCCCGTTAAAAATAAAATCAATTCAGACGGTCGGGCCTCATTGAGAGAGGAGATAATATGATAATGCACCTTCACCGTTTCCATTTTCATTCTGTGACAACTCGCTGCCCTCGTACACTCTTTTTTGTCTTCCATCATCATTTCATCCTGCTGTCATCCTGCTGTGAGGTCCATTCAGAGTTTCCTTGATCAGCCAAAAAAAATCATCCAGATTGTTTGTGATTCTCCACTATTCCCTTACTGTTCCTCTATTTTTCTCTCTTTCCCTCTTTCTCTTACTTGTTTTGATCTCTCTTCACCACCTATCTCTCATATTCTGCCCCATTTTCTTTCTCTCATTTTCTCCTCTGTCTCTCTCTCTTTCTTTCTGTCTCTCTCTTCCTTCTCTTTCTCTTTTTGATTTTGCTTCCATTCTCTCTTTACCTCTCTCTCTCTCTCTCTGTGCGGGTGTAAATTGCAGTGTGTAAATGATCCAGCTGGCTGCCACCGGCTGGGATTGGGGAGGTGACAGGTGTGAGGCAGCGGGTCTCTGAGGGCTGGAGGCTCATTCGCACCAAGCAGCATCACACAGCAGCATCCATGCTCCTGCGTCCAACAGCAGCGAACACAGTTAGATGCTCGAGCATCCTTTGACATCCTCTGTCCCACCCCGGAGAGGGCAGATCCATACTACACGTGTTTGCCTTGTACTAGATCTGTGGTCCTGCTGACCACAGCTGCCGGAGAGTGACAGGGAGCAGCGGCACCAAGGTCATGTCATTGTGGGTTCTGGAAGATTCCCGGAGGCAGCTGATCTGGAAGAGGTCAGACTCAGGCTCGGTTTAGATCAGGGTCGGATCTGTCTTGGATCAAATACTGTCTGAGAAGTCTCCTTGACTGCGCTTAAAATAGTGTTAATTTCGTCAGACAAGACGAGAGGAAATATGTTCGTCAACTACCTTTTTTTTCATGACTAAGACGAGACGATGTCGAGATTGCACTAATGTCCTGAAACACTGACTAAGACTATCTTAAGATTCATTATTGTTGACGAAAAAAGACGAGACTAAAATGTTTTGCATGAAATAAAAACTAAGATAAAATCTCTCTTCATTTCGTCTACAAAATGAGAAGACAGAATATCTAGCTGTTATGTTTTCAAAATATTCCAAATGAGTTAATGCACAGCAGCTTTCCTGTAGGCTAGTCTACGTGCTGTTGCTGCAACCCTGTGGCTGCAACACGAAACTACATGGAACAATAACACCGGAGATTTCTGTCAGAGTTAGCAAGCTAACTACCTAAGCTTTATGCCACAATGCTACAGACCTAGAAGTTGAAGCTTCTCTCATACATATAAAAATTAACATCCTCCAGAATGTCCATACGAAAATGTTCAGCAAGTAATGTCAACTATTTAACTAGTTACACTGATGATGCAAAGTTTGCTAGCAAGTAAGCTAATATGGAAAGTTCGTTAGCAAGTTAGCTAAGATAATATTCTCTGTTAAGATGGAGAGTTTGGGGAATGTGTTGCGCATATCGCCATCTAGCGTGGCGGAGTAAAACATTAATACTTGGGTCTACGACAGTGTTTCTCAAACGTTTTCAGACGAAGGACCACTTAACTAACTAATAAAAAAGAAACGCACGGACCACCTAGCTAAAAAAAAAAAGATTAGACCTACTTCAACAGTATATTAGCCTACACAATAGGCCTACTCACTGAACAACCTTGCTTATTGTCTTTGCACTTTGCTTATTGTGTCAGAGGATTCATATGATTTAACTGGCATATCTTACATAGACAGTGTTGCAGAACTGTTTGGATTTACATACAGTAGCCTACAAGTTGGTTCAATATTCCAAACAACTCATCTATATTATATTTTACCACGTCTGCTTGCGGACCACTTGGGATAGCTTGTGGACCACCAGTGCGGACCACACTTTGAGAAACACTGGTCTACGAAGATCATGACAGTGGTCCATTCAAATCTTTTACTGTCTATGGTCAAATCCTAGCCGAGCTATAACTGTAGCTCGACTTACCTGTGCATGTAAACATACTGACTGACAAAAAATCTGAATGAGTTCTAACAGATGAGTAGCCCTGTGGACACACAATATTGGAAAATTGAGATGTGTGAAACACTATTTCACTGAAATGGTAATCAGAAATAATTTATTATAAAAAAAACGACTAAAATGTTTTGACTAAAACTGACTAAGACTAAGATACCTTTAGTTTTCTTTTGACTAAAACTAGACTAAAATGACGAGACTTTTAGTCGACTAAAACTTGACTAACAAAAATGATATTTGAATGACTAAATAAGACAAAGACTAAAAAGGACATTTCGTCACAAGACTAAGACTAAGACTAAATTAAAAATAGGTGACAAAATTAACACTAGCTTAAAAGTGACTTTGGAAAAGGCTGGATGCAAAAGCACTAAGTGTGAGGGAGAATAGAGTTCCCAGAATAGAGTTGCTGCTATATACAATGCAGCTCCCTGTTTCCTCCTTTATATTAGAGGCCGCCTACGGAACTGCGGCAGAACTAATTAAACATCCAGCAGAGGAAAAGAGGAGGAAGACAGGAAGTGTGGAGGAAATAGCAGAGAGACCTCGCCGTGTCATCCTCGATTAGTGCGAAGCTTATGGAGAATCACATGGGGACCATATAGCCGAAACTCCACCTTCTCTGCCCATTCATCAGTTGGAATATTCAAGCAATACTATATTCCGAGCAGTGCAGGTAATAATACCATACCATAATGATATCACCAAGTAGAGCTTCAGAGCAAAAGTAATCAAAATCACAGCCAGAGGAAAGTTGTCAACAGAAGATGGAAGGTAGAGGTATCAATACTGGTCATCTGGGGAGAGTGCAGTCATTTTGCTAGCCCGGTGGAGATATTAGTTGTATAATGGCCTGAGGATAAACTGTGAAATAATAATGTCTGAATGAGCCACTGATTGTGCAGTGTGTCACACAACACTAAGTGATGTGTGCGAAAAAGAGTTTAAAAATCGATACTATGAGGGGGGGAAGGGGGGGGGCAACACTGTATTTTGTCCACACAAATGTGAGTGCAATTGTTCCGCCATCCAACATGGAGCTGTTTACCTTGTCCTTTTGTGTTTATTTGTCTGCCATCCAACCAATCTTAATTTCCCCAGAGCAATCCAGCCCTCTTCCACACATTTACACAAAGAGCAGGTGCCTCGCTCAATACATCACTGTATGGAGACTGAGAGGGGAAGAGAGAGAGAGAGAAAGAGAGAGAGAGAGGAGGAGGAAAATACAGAGAGAAGGAGAAAGCAAGAACAAAAAAACAAGGCCCTCAGTATGATACACTTTTTCCTACTTGCAATGTCCATCCTTGCAAATCCATAATATATCCACCTCTCCATTGCATACTAGATTCCTTCAATCAATTCAAATCAGATCCATTCTATCCATGCCCATCGTTGTGGAATTGGCTCCTCAAAGTGTATTTCTAGTCTGATTGCTTTCGCTGATTGCATTTTAGAGATGGCCGAGATATTGCTACATGTATCAGTATACATATTGAATTTCCTGAATGTTATTGTATTATAATATTACTGATTGCCATAGACCCATATACTCCAAAATGCCGACAAACTTAGGTGTGTGTTGACAAAAACCCTGCAATTAAAAAATTACAGATCACTAAAGTCAACAGCATATCAAAATGCAAACATGAATAAACATGGACATTTAAAAACAGCTACAAAATGCTCCTGTATCCTTTGGAGGGATTTTCTGTCTTCCTTTTTTCTCTTTTGAAAAGCTGCCAAATGGAGGAATCCGTTAACATTTTTTGCAAACTATGGTTAATTAGAGACAGAAAATGTCAGCAATGCGGAGAGGAATGGAACCCTCATATTTCTTGGCAGAAGAGGGTGGAAAAAAAATCCAAAGGCGGATAGTGTTATGTAAAATATTCATGTTGACGAGCACATTAGACATTTTTGAAGACAACTGAGTATTTCACAGAATCCTTACTTGCTTCGATTTCCTCTTTGTGACTTTTTGAGTCCTACAATGGTGTGCATTAGTGCACAGGAAGACACTCTGGTCACGAAACAGATACAGTATAACATTTTTTGCACCACCTCATCAGTGTGACATGACACCCACTTTAACACTGTGGATCACCATATTTTCATGGCGCGAACTCAGTAGATTTGCCAGTTGAGCCCCTATTGGTAGGATTGGCGAACATATTGCATCAGGACAAACAGGATTATGCCGCTTCTCGGGGGAGTCGGCCGCTCCACAGGTGAAGCACACGGATCCTGCTGCTCTCATTAGTCGCAGGAGAGACTTATCAGCAAAGGTCAGCAAAGGCAGTCTCTGAATGTCACAGCTTAGCCTGACTTGGAGGTTGCAGACACACATACAGAGAGAAAGAGCAGAAGGAGGGGAAAAAACACATCACGTGGGTTAACAGGCACCTCTTTTGCAAGAGAATAAGTCCCTGTTCCTGACTTCCAAATGTGAAATCCAGGGGATTACAACAGTGCTAAGACCTGCATTGATTCTGAAATGAATGGCAGAAATGATGCAGGGAATAACAAATTCCGACGGTCGGAAGCAGGCTTTTTAGAAAACGCGAGTCCCATTATGGTGAAATATCAGCTGTATGCAAGGCCGCCACTCTGATGAGTGTGGATAAGTCACACAACACGGCCTCAAGGAACCATGACGGGAGTCAGCAGGCACTTTGGAACGCTGTTTAGTAGTCAAGCAGACTCGAGTGAAAATACAGCCACCCCGTTTTCCAGCTCTGTGATTGTTCTTGCGGTTCTGTGCTCCAGGTTTGTGAGTGCTTATGCGTGTGAGTTTGAGTATTTGTTTAGGACAGCTGGAAATGAGTTTCTGATGATGAAAAACTAGAAAAACTCTTGCAGGAACTAGAAAAAAACATCAAAGAGTCTCTCTGTCTGCATTCACTTAAAAGAAAAAGGTCTTACCTTAGATTTGGTCTGAGCATACCTTAGACATCAGTGCAGTATATTAAATACAAACACATACATTACAAACTCTATACTCACAACACAGAATGCCTATGTACCCACAATACAACCCTGAGGGGCCTGAAACACAGAACAACTACCACAGCAACAACAACAATACCAAAAACCCCTACAACCTTGGGATTGAAAAGTGTGTATAGTGGGGCCAGCAGGTCCCGTGGTCCCTGTGAGTCATGCATCACTTTTCTCCGAGTTCCTCGGCAGTATAAATACACCTGACACCGCATCTCCCACCACCCTCCATCATCTCCGTCTTTGTCAAGGCTGGAGCTCTTCATCATGCCCCCCCAGCCCCGCCATCTATCCCTCCCACAGTGCCAATCCCAGGCCACTGCATCATATTGATCCCAACCGCTTGCAGATGCCTCACCTGCACACTTGCCTTTGTTTTTTGAGGTATCATACTGTATTTCTGGGGGAAAATAAACTGCTGTGTAGTTTTTGCGGAAAATAACTTTCTGTTGGCCTTGACCATGACTGATATTTTGTGTGTGTGTGTGTGTGTGTGTGTGTGTGTGTTTGAGCAGGCTGTGGGCTGGAGTTCCTGCTGGTCCTTTGTGGTCTGGAGCTGTCCTGGTCGTGCCCGCGCCACTGCATCTGCTACACGGGGCCCAGCACGGTCAGCTGCCAGTCGCACAACTTCCTGTCCGTGCCCGAGGGCATCCCGCCGCACAGCGAGCGCCTCTTCCTGCAGAACAACAAGATCCACCGGCTGCTGCGCGGCCACTTCAGCCCCACCACGGTCACGCTCTGGATCTACTCCAACAACATCACCTACATCGAGCCCAGCACCTTTCACGGCTTCACCGTGCTGGAAGAGCTGGACCTGGGGGACAACCGACACCTGCGCTCGCTGGACTCTGAGACCTTCCGCGGCCTGAGTCGGCTTCACGCGCTGCACCTGTACCGCTGCGGCCTCAGCGTGCTGCCCACCGACATCTTCAAGGGCCTGCGCAACCTGCAATATCTCTACCTGCAGGTAAGCCTGTCCTGTCTTCCCTTACCTAACCCCGCTTTCCCCTAATGAAGCTATTTCAACAGCATGATGTGCTGCGTAGCTATAACTCTCGGGAGTCACGAGGGTTCAATGACTGCCTCAAATGCCAAGGCTCATATTGCTCGAATAAAAAATCCTCCATTGTTATTTCATTGCCTAATAAAATCTCCCATTAAGTCCCGGGACACGGTCTCATTTGTGTCGTTGAGACGGACGATCTTATTATCCCATGTTCCCTCCCTCTCTCCCCTCTGTAGGACAACCATTTGGAGTTTCTGCAGGACGACATCTTCGTGGACCTGCACAACTTGAGCCACCTGTTCCTGCACGGCAACCGGCTGTGGAGCCTGCACCAGAACACGTTCCGGGGCCTGGGGGCCCTCGACCGGCTGCTGCTCCACCACAACCGGCTCCAGTGGGTGGACCGGCAGGCCTTCCACGACCTGCGGCGCCTCACCACGCTCTATCTGTTCAACAACTCGCTGGCGGAGCTGAGCGGCGAGTGCCTTTCGCTGCTGCCGGCGCTCGAGTACCTGCGGCTCAACGACAACCCGTGGGAGTGCGACTGCAAGGCGCTCTCCCTCTGGGACTGGCTCAAGAAGTTCCGCGGCTCCACGTCGGCGGTGGGATGCGTGGCGCCGGCCGACGCGGCCGGCAAGGACCTCAAGCAGCTGCGCAAGGAGGACTTCCCCAACTGCTCGGGCTCGGAGTCGCTGCACCAGAGCAACACGTGGGGCAGCACGGACAAGGTGTCGCTGAAGAAGGAGCCGCTGCCGGCGCCGCCACACGCCCCGCGGCCCCACCACCCGCACCGCGGCGGCGGACAGTTACCCTCACCACCCTCGCCTCTGCCCCACCCGCCCACCACCATCAACGGGGAGAACTCCGGCTCGGGGGGCGTCCCTGGAGCGGGGCCCCCGCACAGATCCGGCGGTGGCCGCTCGCGGAACTGCACTCGCCAGCGCGCCAAGGGCGGCAAGGGCCGGGGCCTGAACGACGTGCACACCCTCAAGGAGGTGGCCGAAAAGGAGTACTCCTCGCCCGACGGGGGCAAGGATGACCCGACCACCCCGGAGGGCTCCACCCCGCGGCGAAAGCACAAGTGCACCCCCCGGACCTCTATGCGGCCCCCTAGCGGGGTGCAGCTGCCAACCGACTGGGCGGCTCCACGGTGGCCTGGGCCACTTCTCTGCAGCTTGCTGGCTGTGCTAGCGGCGCTATCCACGGAACTGATCCTGCGCTGACGCCGCACAGCATCATGGCCATAACAATGACAAAGCAAATCCTCCCCCACTCAAGCTCCACCACTGGAAGGCCCGTGTGTCCATATGTGTGTGTGTGTGTGTGTATGAGTGAGAGAGAGAGAGAGAGAGAGAGAGAGAAAAGAGCCTGGTTGTGCTTGTATGTGTGTGTGTAGTGTGTGTGGTGTGTGTGTGTGTGTGTGTGTGTGTGTGTGTGTGTGTGTGTGTGTGTGTGTGTGTGTGTGTGTGTGTGCGTGTGTGTGTGTACTCTGTATGTGTAACTATACCATTGTGTAAGGAGCTTTTGCTGTTTTTAGACTCTCAACTAGACCTATTAACACTGAACATCCAATGTGAGAACCACTCACAGTATTATGTGAGAATGTGGGAGTCTAGATGATGAAGAGGCAGAGGTTCGGGAGAGGCAGAACACAGATCATGCTCGCACTGCCACTGTTGCCATTGCAGTTGATTTTCTCATTTTGTGTTGTCTAGTTTTATTCTTGTACTGTTCATGATAGTTGTGCATCATTAACTGTAAGAGAAGTATGCAGACTGAGACAATAATGATCCTAGGGTCAGACCGAAGTTACAAGTTGACCAGAACGGGACAGTGTTGTCCAATAAAACAGTTTATTTTGTTTTCTTTTTCACTTTTTCAGGTGTGCGAATAGCAGGAAAATGCAAAATGACAATTTTGCATATACAAAGTCGGTCTATTGTCAAATGCAACATTTATTGCCAAATGTGTTTCTTAGTCTGTTGCCAACATAAGTTCTGCTGACATGAGTAGAAAGTAATAGAAAAACATTACTTATCAGCCAAGGAATGCACATTCCGCTTTCACAGTACATTGTCCAAATTTGTCCTTGCTATAGAACTCATTGCAGATAAATATACAGTCCATATGACAACCATTCAAGCACATTATTATTTCTTATCGGTGTCGCGTTTATTTCTGCATTTTATTTATGCTTTTTTCCTCGTCTTCTCCAGAAATTGTTTCAGGTCTCTCCCTTTTTCTTTGATTGTATTTCTTTGCTATTGCACATTACAAAGGTAATTATCTTCTAGCTGCTATATTCTTTGAAAAGAAAATGAAAAAAAAAAAACATGTCCCCAAAAGAAAGAAAATAAAAACTATGAGTGCATTTAGAAATGTATCAGCCTCTTGTCCTCCCATGTCGTTTTCTTTGATTTTATGACAACTCTTTGAGACTCAGAGGAACAATAGGAGAGAATGCTGGGGTGGCCCTGACTGGAGCAAAGGTGAAAATTGAGGATGAACTCAATCTGCTAACGGCCCTTATTCTGCCTGGACATGGCTGTCCCTTTCCATTCAGAGTGTCAAAGGCCCAACGCGGGCCTAGATTAAAAGATGGAGAGAGGGGAGGGGGAAAAAGTACCTTACAACAAAGACTCTCCGTGCTGAGGTGCACTTTCCATTTCAGCGCGACCAAACAAGGACCTTTTGGGAACCAATGAACTGTTTCAATGACTTTGCTGTTCTTTTTTTGTGGACCAGTGGCCACAGGAGGCCTCTCGTACAGACAATCGGTTCTGGAACATTCTTATCAAAGTGGCTGAACAGGCGAGGAGTTGGGATTTTCCTGAGGAGAAATAAAAACATGCACTGCTGATCTGGATGTGCCTCCATACCGAGTTGGTCTTTGTACAAACAAAAACAAAAATTAAAAGAGACTTGGACTCTTATTATTATAAGCTACAAAAGGAGTGGCAGGTCAGATATTAACCATTATTTACTATGAGAATAACAATATTAAAAATGACATTACTGATTACAGGGTTGCTGACTCCTCGAGAGGAGTGCTTATCTTTGGATTCATATTCTGTTTGATTTATATATATTTTTGGGGGTTATTTTGTTACATCCTTCTGCACATTTTCAGATAAACTGCACAATTCGATCTCCTCTTACCCCTTCCTCCCCCCCCCCTCTCTCTCTTGTCTCTCCATCCCTGTGATTTGATGGTTTAACAAGTTGTCTCAGAAAAAAAGAGTGACGAAATGTTTATAAAGATATTAAAATCTATATCTTCTTATGTTAAATGTAACTGTTTGTGAGCTTTTGTTTGAAGTCCATTCACTCTGTATTTGTCCAAGTGCGCCGGAAGCACCGGTGCAGGGGGTGCGAAAGCACCCCCACTTTTCGGGAGTAAAAAAAAAAAAAGGGCAGTTGTTGACCACAACACCGACACGGCATCGCATTGATTAGAGCAGTGGTTCCCTAATGGGGGTACCCCTGGGGGTACGTGAAGGCACTCCAGGGGGTATGTGAGATTTTAACCCTTCGAAGCCGATTGATGCAAAGTGCAACACACCCTTTCTTCTCTGTTACATTGCTCCACAACTGTTCATAGCATCGAGAAGCCTTTATCCTGTGACAGAGCAGAAGTGGGGCTTTCCAACGAGACCACGCACTTGTCTGTACATTAAAGTATGAAGATTAAAAAAAACATGAAATTAAATCAAATTGCATCATATTTACAGTCTCTGCATTCACCTGCGCACCCACTCTCGTTTGAATTACTCGCGAACCAGTGAACGCATAGATATGGCAAGCATATCAGATGAAAGAGGAGACACAGGGCTATCCATGTACCAAGTATGTCGATCCTTCTGGCTTGTGAAAACAGACAAAGTGACTGCAAAATAATAACATAACTGCACACCCATTACTCTCGTTTGAATTACTCGTGGACCTGTCATCAGATAGATATGCCACGCATGTCAGATGAAAGAGGAGACACAGAGCTATCATTTGATACCAAGTACATCCTTCTGGGATATAAAACAGACGAAGTGACCGCAAAATAATAACTTCATATATCTCGACTTACCTCACGTTTTTCTCTGTTTTTGTGACAAAGCTATTGAGTGTTTCTCTATGGCAAAGAATGTTCATAATCCGGTTTTGAGATCCTACCAAATTCCTACATGGTATTGGTATATCAAGGCTCACATTGCATCCCAATTTGTTCGACAAAGAAACACCTTTTTCGCCTTTACTTTGTTCATGGCAATGCAGTAAAAAGTTGTAGAGAATCATGAGTGCAGACAGGCACACACGTAAACTCGGGTCAGATCAGTTCGTGTTACAAGTATGGAGCGCAGAAAGGTCATTTTTAATCACTAATTAATGTATAACATGATTACAGTCAAACACAAAGGGAACATGCACAGTTGGGTAACTAATTCTAGTGTCGTTTTCTTACGGGGATAAACAGTGACAGGTTACCGGGGACCTTTTACGCTAACCTTCAAAATGTAGCAAGTATATGTTACGTGCAGATCTTTTCATCACAGTCATTAACAAGGCTTGGCTGCGTGCACAGGACAGAAAATGGAGATTGTGATTATTATTATTGTAGACTATAGACTACCTCCTTTATTCCTTGAATGGAAATTCAGGTTATGCTGGTGTGTCTGTGTCTGTCAATATCAGGCGCAGTTTATTTTATCAGATTATTCATTTAGAACTTGTAGCCTAGACTAAATCACTCTGTGCGTAAAAAGACGCTACTTGCAGTCCAATCAGCTTGAATGAAACCACAGCACCTAACCAGCACCTTAAAAAATATTATTAGACTATCTTATATTGTAATATCCCACGTGAAAACGTGCGTGAATAGTTGGCCTCCGGAATTTTCAAAATGGTATCGGGGAACCCAGCCCGAAACCAGATTTGTCTTTCTTTTTTTTTTGCACCCCCACTTTCAAACTCGTTCCGGCGCCACTAATTTGTACGTATGTATATAAGTATGTATGTGACTTTATTATTCATTTTGGAGAAGAAATGGAGCCTATCAGCGGGTTTGTGTTTTCCTCCTGTTTCTCCCTTAGCCTCAGCTCTGCTTGCAGCCTGTCTTTGCCTGGCACTGGTGAATGAAGATATGTTCCTCTTTCACCAGAAAGAGCTTCAGAGCCAGAGTTCCTCCACTCCTACGCACAAACACTGTGTCAAATTTCACTAAAGCCCATACTGCACCAAAGATTGTTCACCTAATTATAGGGAATGTGAATTTGGTTTGGACTGTCTGAAGGTTAGCTTTACGCTACTACTGATCTTTTGCTGCAGTGGTGTTTCTGCTCAGCACGAGAGACGCCATAGGTTAAAGCTTTCCTCCTACTCAGAAACATCCACAAACAACACAAACATACATTCCATCTATATGTCTATCACCATCTGTAAGTCACCATCTATATGTTCTTGAGCCTTAAAACATTCTGTTGAAGTACCTTGAGAGATCACTTATTGGATGTGAATGTTTGAGCGCTGTACCTTACTAACACAGAATGTAAACAAATTTCTATCCCCTCTCTACCATAAAGATGACAGACTAGATAAATATGTAGATTAAAGGCCCCACATACACTGTAAAGACTCAGAGATGAGGATGGAGCCAGAAAGCACTCCTATAAATTCACTATTTCAGTAAATGATTCAAAAACACAGCAGGGCTATTTATGAGTGTGTCACAGCAAATCTGAAGATATTCAGGGTTATTATTGTTATTAATGGGACTTTACAACATAAATTCCATTTCCTCTTTCCTTTTTCCTCACCCCATGATGAAAATTGATCCACACCAGAGTGTGTAATTTCATTTTTTTTCTCTCATTCTGGTTCTTCGTCTTCTTCCTCTGCTGCTACTGCTGAGGCTGTGGCTACGCTGGCTAACTGAAATGGGAGGGGGGAGGGGGGGGGGGCACAGAGGAAAAAAGTTAGTTTTATGCTTGGTTGAAAACGGGTGCAGAATTACATTTAAATTGATGAGCAGCCCCGCCATCTAATAGCAATGCTTTCTCGCTTCCACAAGTCCCCCTTTCCCCTGCCCTCCACGAGGCCCCCCTTCCCTCTCTCCCCCCTTCTATGTTGTTCATCTCTTTAAAGTATTGCGAGACAGACCCAGCCCTAAGGACCCAAACGAGTGAGCAACATACAGAGCCCACTCTTCCGTCTCGCTTACTCTCACTCTTTTTTTTTTTTTTTGCTTCTCTTTTTTTTCCCTTCTGTGAGCCCATGCTGTTGAGCCACTGCGGGCTGTTCATGAGGACAGAGTGTGTACAGAGCGCTTAAGAGCCTTTCTGCACCTCCAAATAGACCGTGTTTATGCTTCACTGGCCCAGCACTTTAGGAGTCCACTACACTTGTAAGCGATCTCCAGGTTGGTCCCCTTGAGGTGCCTGTTTCCATAAGGCGTGAGTGTGGCCCCAGTAATAGAATGATGACTGTTATGCCATATTATAACCAAATATCCTTCTTCCCCTCCTCACTCTGATGGGTCAGGGTGATTAGCTAAGCCCCATTGCATTCTCCGATTGGAAAAAGCAGCCGAGTGTTTGACCCAGCCATCCAGCACCATATGCTTCCTCATTATGTGACTTATCCCGAGCACCAAATGCAATTTATACATGCAGAATGCAGTGTGGGTGAGGAATGTATGGAATTGGAATGATCTTTTTCACGGGTTTGTAACATGAGAAGGCTACAGTAGGCTTCATGCGGAAGGATGGCTCGCACACAGACAGACGAGTGAATTTGTCACTGAGGCACTTTCAAGTATTCTGACTCATATCTCCAGCTCCTGAATTGCTTATGAAATGATAGTGATACAATGCAGTAGGTGGTTGTCCATGCCTAATAATATACAGCACTAAGACAATGCGATGTTTGCCACAGAGCTGGAACATGGCAGAAGGCACATATAAAAAAAAGGATTGGAAGGGAGGGGAAAGATTGGATGGAATCAGACACATAAAATTAGATTAGAAAGAGTGGAACAGAGAGAGGAGACAGTGGAAGGAAGGGAAGCAAACAGAACACTTGCAACAGATGGTGATGTACTGTAGAGAAAATAAAGAAAGAAAGAGAGAGAATTAAGAGAGAAGTAGAAGGAGAAAAAGAAGAGGGGATGAGATGTCTTCAGGGGCAGAGGGAGGTAGAAACAACATGGCCGATATGAAACGAGGGAATGGGGAGGGAGAAAAAAGAGAAAAATCATAAGTGACGAAGCCTCTGACATTTTCTCCTTTAGTACCACCACAAGGGAATGGTGGGACAGTGAATGAATGTATTAGAGGCAGACAGTGGCAGAGATGTGCAGCGGTTATGGATGTGCCCAACAGGCCAGCAGGCCCATGTCTGCTTCACTCACTAAATCAATCGCACATCCTCAAAATGCCTCCCTATGTCACAACATCAATATATTCAAATGTGCACTGCTCATTTTTTTTAGTCTGACTGAACATTCTGTCTATCCCACTTTCATCTCTCTCTCTCTCTCTCTCTCGCTCTCGACAGGATAATGTCAGCGACTGAAATGAAGCAACAGCAGCAGTAGTAGCAACACTGGGAGCTGTTTGAGCTCCCTAATATGGGGAACTGCTTGTGTCGGTTGCGCCGTTTTTAATTCACTTTCCCTTCATTGTTGCACAAAGTTTAATTAAAAGGAAGCACTTAGAAAATGAAAAAAAAAAACGAGAGTGAAAAACAGAGTGAGAAAGCGAGCAGGGCGAAGGGGAGAGAACTCACACAGGGTGGGGTATGGGAGGATGCAGTGGGGGGCAGGGTTTGGGACGTGATAATTAACAGAATAAACGACTGAAATGCTAGAGCACCTGCCTCTTAGCCTCCCCCCTCCCCTCCCTGCCTGCCGCGGTCCCTCACTCCCCAATCAATCACAAATCTCATATTACCTCCCTCCTCATAAGCTTCTCCACTCCATGCCTCTATTATTCTGTTTATTTATTTAGGCCACAAATCTCAGCAGGCCTATAGGATACCTGGCTCTCAGGGGCAACCCTGTCACCACACACACACACACACGCACGCACGCACGCACACACACACACACACGCACACACACACACACACACACACACACACACACACACACACACACACACACACACTTTGTAGAATTCATTTCAGCTGGAAAGTGGCCAAGTTCCAAAAGTTCATCTGTGCTTCCATGGCATGACTGTGAAGTGGAGATTCATCTTTGTCCTGAAGAGTGTGATTGAAGTGTGTGTGTGTGTGCGCCCGTGTGCGTGTGTTTTTGCCTAGTCCTGACTTACGGCGAACATTTTTCCACAACCCTACACTTGACGCCATACCCCACATCCCCAACCTTCCCCCTATCGCTCCCTCCATCTGTAGCTGGTCATAAAAGTACACTGGGATGTTTACATTGGCTTCCCAGAGATTTACTGGAGACATTTATTACTCTTTGGGCAAGACAGCCAAAGCTCCTATCGGTTTTACTCACTGAAACCACACCAACCCATCAAAGCACTCTCTGTCAGCCCTGCAGCTGATCAATGACTGCAATTAACACCTCAGATCAATTTTCGGTGAGAGACCAAATAAAAGTCCAAGTCGAACAGCCCGGCCCCAATCCCCATCAGTCCTGGACAAATCCAGAGCCAAGACAAGCCAGTGCTACGCTGTGCTGGTAATCACACACACACACACACACACACACACACACACACACACACACACACACACACACACACACACACACACACACACACACACACAGAGTGCTTTTGCTCCCCCCAATTAATCTCCCGCGCCAGTTTGACAGACAACACTCTTGTCTCCACAGCCCCATTTCCTTCCAAAGGTTTTATATCCCAGTAAAGTACCTGCAGAGCTCTTCAGTGACAAACACACAAACATGCACATCCACACACACACACACACACACAAACACATACACACACACACACCCACACACACCCACACACACACTGCAATGTGCTGATCCACACACATCGTACACACACATTCACATGCACACAGATGAGTGTGTGCCCATGCACTCGTGTACTAAATTAGTACTACTACACTCATACTACCACACCTACATGCAGAGTTCAGTGAATATCAATACATGTATTAAAACTAGAATTCATGCTGCACATGCAGACACTCTCACAGATCAACACACAGACACATGTACACTCTAACAGACGCACACAAACACACACACACACACACACGCACACACACACGCGCGCGCACACACACACACACACACACACACACACACACACACACACACACACACACACACACACACACACACACACACACACACACACACACAGAATACCCTTCTATCCTCCCACACGCATGAACACATGCTGACTTTTTGACACACACACACACACACGCACAAACACACACACACACACACACACACTACAACACACATGCATAGAAGTTCAAACTTACCAGAAAATAACTCCCTTAAGCATACTATTAATTACATACAATAGAAACTGCACAAACTAATAAAAGTTTGTGCAAACTAAAAAAAAAATATTCTAATTTCAGTATAATATAATGCGCAAGACGCAGTGGGTATATATGTCTGTGAATGCAGAGTCAAGACGCTGGTTTATCAGAATAAGAAAGTATAGGGCATGTACAGTTCAAAAGACTGCAGTCTGATAAAAACAAGTCTGGAGGCTTCACATCTACAAATAATCCTCAGCTTATTAACATGGAGAAGAGTGCAAACAGTGTAATGCCTAAGGAACATCTTATTCCTCATACTCAAATATTATGGCAGCCCCAAGGTTTCCACAAGGTGATTCATTTCCGTGTTCTCTGTGCAAACTCTGTGAACTGCGCACAACACAACGGGTTTACATCTTATGTCACTGGTTAGCTCATTGAATATTCTTATCTCTCTTGTGCAACAAATGCTGCACTAAAGCATCATGCATCATGAGATGTGTGAATGTGCTTCATAGTTTAAATAAATGTATGGATATGTTGCACACGGCACTCCAGCAACTGTGTCCTCAACTCCCTGAAGAGAGAGCAAACATGAAACACATCAGCAGAAAAAAACACACAGTCTGTGTGTGTGTGTGTGTGTGTGTGTTTTTTTTTGTGTGTGTGTACGTGTTTGTTAGTGTGCATGTGGCATCTGCCTGCCCCATGTATCCATTTCAGTCAGCTGGGAGATGTAGACCCAGCCCCTTGCTTCTGAACACAATGGGCTTTCCTGCCTCCTGCTGTTCGTTCCTGGATTGCTTTGCTCCCTAAAGTTTTTATCTGTGCACGAGAAAAAAAAATTGGGATTGCACAGGAAGACTGTATACCCCCCCCCCCCCCCACACACACACACACACACACACACACGCCAACCCCTCTCCCCCTGCCCCTCCTCTCTCTCTCCCACACAGTGGGAAGCAGCAGTCCTCGGAGGCTGAGTTCAAACTTTGCTCGTTCCATCTCAATCTCTGTGCCCTGGAGCCTCTCCCACTGCCTCTCACACATAACACTCCCACACAGACACACAAGACATACACATTAACATACAACTCCCAACAATAGTTATTCAGATCACTACATCTCTCATACACACACACACTCCCTCCCTCTCTCTCTCTCTCTCTCTCTCTCTCTCTTTCTTTCTCTCTCTCACACACACACAAACACATTGTTTTCTCTTTTACTGCCTTCCTCTATCTCTCTCCTTCTCTCTTTTTCCCCCCTCTCTTCCACACGTCTCCTCATTTCTCTCTTGCTTTCTCTCCCTCTCTTCTCTCCAAAAAACTGCATTGAGATGAGGGGTGGTCCAACTGAAAAATTCAATCACTCTCATCCTCACAAACAGAGATACACAACCACAATTAAGCTTAAGCATACATATATGCCAAGTACACAAACAAATGCACTCATGCCAAGGTAGCGACAAAAAATGTACAAAATATATCTATCAATCACAAATGGACATTCACACTTGCCAAGTGCCTGAGTTAATGAGACAGGTTTGCTCTCCCTCCAAACACACACACACACACTCCCCCACCACCTCCACACAAAATTGCCTGAATCCACACTGACAGTGTTTACAGAAAACAAGCATGGCCATCCAACCCAAACAGAATCTGGTTGGCTGGCGCGGTTCCCAGCTGTTTAAACACACAATCAGTAGAAAAAAAGATGACAGGCCTGAAGCGACTCAAAGACAACATCAATCAAGTATAATGCTCAGCCACATAATGATAGTCCTGTTCAAAGTGAACAGGCGCCTGGGCAGCTAATAAGCAAGAAGACCAAATGGCTGCAATTTTACAAGGAGACGTTAAAAAGTTTTTGCTTGGCCCTTATATATCAAAATAGAATTATTCTATAAATAAAGGAGCTACAGTACTGGTGTGGCAACAGCAGAACACAAACAAATTCCCTCAGGTTGTGCAAACAGCATTTGAAGGGTTTCCAACTATACTAAGATAGGACGGATAAAAGAGAGGAGACTACACTTGGATCTATACGGAGTATCTGAAGAAAGAGAACAGTGGCAACCTGCAGTGGACTCAGTGGATTAGGTTAAAAAGAGGAATGCAGCTATATACACTACGATCCTTCATAAAGCACTTTAATGCTTTTTCTCTCTCTCTCTCAGCTTGGCAAACCGCCAGGAATCTCTCTTGTCGATGGATGTACTGCAGGCTGTTTTGCAGCCTCTCCTGCGAGTTGGGCCCAGGGGAGCCTTGGCAGTGACAGGGCATTCACAGCATGTGTACGTATCCACTCAGGATAATCAAATGCATTAACTCAACAAATATGTATGCGCACGGCTGGGCTTTTTCAGTTGACAAAGCTCTTGATTTTCTCCAATTAATTATTGTTATAGCGAGAGAGAGAGAGAGAGAGAGAGAGAGAGAGCCTGGTGAAGAGAGGAGGGAAAAGGACGTCTTGATTCATCAGTTCCTCCCTTTCAAGTACCCATGGCTTGTCTCTCAAGCATATCTGCTTACTGCAAGACCCGCATTGATTTTATGACAAGCGTGGAGGTCTCAGGACTAATTGGGTATGTATGTCTCAGTCCTCGGGCTGTCTCAGTTCTTCGCAGGCCCCCCGCCCAGGACGCAGCTCAGCTTGCTGCTGGCTCTCGTGTCGCGGGGGACGCAACGGACTGCAGCTGTTTCTTAAAGAAAAAGAAACTGTGTGAAATCGAGAGCACGTCGCCTTCTTCAGCATCTACCTGAGGACAAAACAAAATAGCACCTGTCAGCAGGGAGCATTTCCCTCATCGATTTTCAAATTTCATCTTGTCAACGTATTGATGCCAAAAAAACATTGTCGCGTGAGCAGGTCCGATCAATCCACGCGCAGAGCAGCGGCCTGTGCTGCCTAAACAGCACAGTTAATGCATGCTTAAGCCATGGCCATCTGTTGACAGAGCAATACTAACACTGTGCAGAGCAGCAAATGAATAAAAATCAATGTGCAAGGTCTGTGTGCTCGGCAAGTCCAATTATTTCAGTGATATCCTCTTTATCCCAGATATTTCATGCATCTTGACAGTGTCACTGCAGTCAGTGAGCAGAGAAGACTTGAAGACTCCCTTCTGTCCATTATCTGGCATGTTTGCGGGCAATAACGCGAGTCGTGGGCAGACACACACAGAGGAAGCCCAGGGAGATCCGAGGTTGACACAGGAACACTGACTGACCACAACTGTCACAAGGGCCGCAGAGCGCAGGCTTGGACTGCAGTAGCAACTGAGGACAGACACTCCACAGGCCTGTGTCACTCGACGAGAACACAAGGTGCCATACTGTCAGTGTCTTGAGAGCGCAGTGGACAGGTCTGGCGTCGAGGCACTTTTCGTTATGAGTATGTCATTTAAAAAACACTACAGGACTTTAGTTATCATTGTATGTGGTGTGTGTTTTATCACATCCAGGCACACACACACACACACACACACGCACACACGCACACACACACAGTCAAATACACATCCGTACAGACATTATTAGAGTGCAGTAATAAATAAAATAAAGTAGCACAGATAGTAATAAAAGGACATGGATTGCACCAGAAAATATTGCAATGATATGTCAGTAATACGCTTTGGGTGAGGAGAGATTGCACAGATGTAATGTTCTTCAGAGAAGGGGAGATTAAAAACACAAGGAGGCCAAATCATAGTAGGAGTGAGAAGAGCACACATTTTTACACAGGATATCGAAATTCCTTGCAACAAAATCTGTCTGCAGCAACGATACTTAGTGGAGTTAAACGCTGTCTGAAGAAAAGCTGTGTTCAACAATGCCATCTCCCGAAGGCCAGAGATGGAGCCGCCGCTGCTCCACCACAATGCAGCAGAACGGTGACAGCACGTGGCTGCCGGTGCTGAAACCGGTGCCACTGCCTCACAGGGGACCAGCTGACGGGCACTGAGCTGATGGGCGCAAAGAAACGCTCTGCCACTGGACAAATATGGAAGGAGGTCCACTGCCGCCGGGTCCAAAGTCAGTAGGAGCACCACCATCGGATCCCAAGATCTCAGGCGGTCTCTTCCCTGGGACAGTTTAACCCACCATTGCCGATCCCAACTCCTACCACATGTGACACACAACGGTTCTGTCTCATTTTGTAAATGACCATGGAGGGAGGGTCATCGTGAGGTTCTCAGCCAGGGGAATTCATATCTCCATACAAATGAAGTTTGCCATACTGCAGAAATGTCAATATCTACGTGCCCAGTGACTGAGGGTTAAAATGATGATCTCTTACTTGGACCACTGGAATGAACGCCCAATCACATCATATGCTGAAGGTGAAATGTGGATTAAAGGACTAGAGGAAATCATCTAAAGGCCTAGCTTGATGATTGAATGTGCAGTAGAAAAGGAGGGGTTTCCCCCAGTGTACTACTTGTGTTTGTGAAATCCCCTTCATACATTTCCACAATTCCAAACGTCATATCATCTTCCACTCATTCAGTGGCTTGACTCAGATGGTGAATGATGAGGTTCTGATATCTGTATTCAACAACAGCTCTCACAGCAGTGACACACGGAAACCACACCCAACAAAGAACAACCAGTGCTGAGTTTCAAAGTCTAACCGCAGTGGGAGAGGACAGAGTGGTCTGGATGGAAAATGAAATCCACAAATCCTCCGTGCCTCAGTGTCCTGCTCGCTCTCTCCATCTGCCCTCACCGGCCCCAACATAGTCAATTAAATTCAAGCTTGTCAGATCAAACAGACTTACTCTTACTCTTCACACACATAACAACCCCCTCAAGAGCACAAGGGATGGGGAGGGTGTTGCTTTTAATTCACGGGGAGCAGCGGATCAGGGGGGAGAGAGCTGACATCTGAGGACAGGCAAGTGCTCTGCTGACTCACACAGATCCCCATGATATGAGCGCATCCATGAGAGAACACACTACAGCACACACGCACACACACACACACACACACACACATCCCACAAATACACACACTAGACAAACATACGCACACACATCACACAAATACACATACTGGACAAACATACACACACACACACAAACACAAACACACAGCCCAGCAGTTTGCTTACAGCTGCTCCTATTCAATTAGAAGGATGGTCTACAAAAGTTGTTTGATCTGCTTTTAGAGGCGAAGGGCAGCATCATCGTTCCCTCTCCTCTCACCTCTTTCTCCTTTTCTTTTGGTCACTCACATATACAAACACACACATACACAGATGGAGAGAGTATGTTCTTATGAAGAAGCTCACATACATAAACATATACATTTGTACAACTTTCAAAGGGTTTATTATTGCAGCAGTTGCAGATTGGTTCGGTGCACTTTTTCTAGCGTCTACATTTTATTGTGGAGGACAAATATGATGACCAAAAGGAATCCTTTTGGTCATCATATTTGTATATGTACTGCACCTGAATGCTCCAAACGGCAAACTCTAATAGGTCCAATATTGTCACAAAGCTTGACAATGACCAAAGACCTTTTTTCAAAGGCTTCATATAAGATATATATAACATCAGCTGTAAACATACTTGATGAGTATTAGACGAAAATAAATAGTCAAGAACACTTATTGTAATACATTTATTCATAATGCATGTAAAAAGGCTATGCAGAGGCAATAAACTATGCCGCTCTGCTGGGACCCAATGATCTTTAAACTATTCTCTTAGGTAAGAAGCTTTAAATATGATAATAATGAGAATGCCGGAGGTGCTCATCTCCCATGTGTAAAGCACAAGAGATAATGAATGCAAATACTGACTGTAAGAGGTCTAAATATAAATAGTAATAAATAATGTACTCAAATGATCCGTATATCTTCAATTCATTTGAATGAACTAAGTGGACATTATTGGCACTACAGCAGGCTAATTGTTGGAGAGATTAATATTAATTAAGGATTACACGAAGCAAATGCAGTGGAACACTTTGGTTACGAAAGAACGCAATCACATCCATAGGTGAAATGCATGAATGCATTTATGCTCCACCTGTCACTCTCAATTTATTAAAACTAGTCCACAGCACAGAGAAATCTAAGGTACCTCGGCAGCAAAGGTGGCATTGCCAGAAGATGTGGTTATCTCTGTTTGGGGAGAGATATGGTTACAAACCTTTGAGTGACAACGTCAGAAACACAATGGTGCAATACATTTTCTCTTCCTGGGTTAAGTAAGGCAACTCATAAATCAACACTAGTCTACACTTCAAAACTAGTGGCGCAAAGTCATCAAAAATGGAACTGAGGGAGTCCCTCGTGCTTAGGCAAAGCAATGCAAATTAGGCTCTGCTTGATAGAAAGGAGTCGAAGGAAAGCTTGTTGGCAAATTATTGAAGTTAGTCCCATAGGCCCTTCAGTGGGTCATAGACTTTTGCTCATTTCAAATCAGCCCTATGGACTGGCACTCTTGGCCCTCATGGACATCCTTCAAACTGTATGTATGATTACATTACCTTAACATGCTCAGGGCCAGATGTAGGTACATTTGCGAACGTAGTGTTATCAGCGTCGTGGACACACCGCAGATTGCGAACGCTGTCAGACCCAAGTTTCAGTCGTATTTATCAATTGTTCAATCCTTAGTGTAAACTGCGCCTTTCTCTGCCTTTCTCTGCCCATAAACGCAATTTACGAACGTCCACAACTGAATGGCAGCGCCTACATACAAGCGCAGTTGAATGAAGTTAACTGATGACAACATTAAAAAGAATCAAACGTTTAGCGATCATGAAATAATACCATACATGATAAGATGTAAACAAGCAGGGAGATAATGAAGATCAGTAGTTCTACTCAAACTACTTGTGCACGTAGGCTATGGAAGATTGGTTAAATCTAGCAAGTAGGAAAGTTTAAGTGAATGACATAAAAGTGAAAGTAAGACATTCAAAAGGCCAACGAAAGTGGAGGTTGCTTTTGGTAGTAGGCTACAAATACTTTCACCACAAAAACTGGTGCTCTAAATAGCGATTCTGTTGTCTTTGAAAGGTTCTCTTATTGACGCATTGACGAATTTGGATTAACACCTGCTTTTACAAGGCGGAAGTATTTAGGCGCAGAATAGACGTGCGCTTTCAGGAGCAGTCTTTGTACATACCGCGGAATAAATAATTAGGCACTCTTTACTCTTCATCTCCCATCTTTTTAAGCTAAACTCCCACTTTCCCCTGGATCCTCCCATGAATGCATATGCATGACATGACAAACGCAATCTGTCACTTTCAGCTCCCGCGACAGGCAGTTTGCGCTTTTACATCATTGCGGCCTGTTTGTAGCCAACATACCTCGCAATGATATTACACGCACATTGCGAAACAAATACGCCTGAAGTGGGCGCAAAAGTGTATCTGGCCCTCAGTGTCCTTATATGCAAGTGCACTGGCCTGTAGACATATCGACTTCTGGTTAATATCCCATCTCCTGGATGATCACTACAATGTTAGGAGACCCTGTAAGGTGAATCCAGTGTGATGGGAGCTGCCATGCTGCATGCTCTCCAGTTCTGATGATCAGTAGCTGTCCTCTGTGCCGAGCTCAGGTTACCTAATGGCTTACAGTATTTCTCTCTGCCTTTCCTCTAAAGAGTGCTGTCCATGGTGCTGACTATTGCACTGCTGTCCATGGTCCTGAAACTCTGCACCACTTGGAAAAACCAGAGATACTGTACCTTCACTCTCAAAAGTGACGGTATTAGTCTATTAGTATGCTGTTGTGCAAAGAGCTGTATGACATGTCATTTTGAAGAAGCCAGTACAAGCTACTGTATAAATATTCATACTTAATGAAGCAAGAAATGCCACATAACAACAACTCATATAGAAACAATGAGAAATGTTATTACCTTTACCACAGTGTTTCCTCAAAAGATGATACCTGTGTATTGAAGGGTAAGGGGAGGACAAGGTCAAGGAGTTACATGCCGTTTAAGTCATGGTGAATAAATCTGAGCTTCAAGGACTACTCTAATGACTGGAAATGCAATGCCAGGCAAGTTTATGTTGTTTGAGAGGGAGTCAATGGCAAACTAGCAGGGAAGTCGACATTAAGGAGAAGCTTGTTTGTCTGCTGATTTACAAATGGAACTTGCGTTTTTTTTCACCCAGAGATTATAATTTTCCATGCTGCTCTAAAACTGAAGCTCATGCCTTTCGCTCAGAAAATCAAGCTAAGTCTGTGGAATCCAATAGTGGCAAAGCCTCCACGTTTTCCAGTAGACTGAAAACAAACGGAAAAACTAGAGCTCTGTGGGTTTTTTTGCACTCCCGTTCACAACATTACAAAAAGCAAGTGCTGACAAAAAACGTTCTCATGTGGGATCATGTGTTTTCTCAGTGAAGCTTTTTTTCTTTTATTCAAGTTTGTAAAATATTCATAGATATCGATAGATAGATAGATAGATAGATAGATAGATAGATAGATAGATAGATAGATAGATAGATACAGGCCCGGTTCTCCCTATATGCACACTACGCAAGTTGCGTAGGGCCCCGCAAGTTAACGAAGGCCCCCTCCCTGTCCTCCCTTGAGTCAAGCTAGTGACAGACAGACATGTATTGTATACAGTTATAGCGACAGTGCATCATACAGTAGGAAGATGAACATGAAACTGAATTAACATTCAGGGCATGAAAAGCGGAAGAAACTTCCTGAGAACGAACAGCGGTAACAGCAGTCGGGTAAAAATGTTTTGCACACAAACCTAATTAGGGGAGACCGGGGCTGGTTGTCTCACGGGTTGGTTGTCACATTGCTTATTCCAGGCACACTAGGTGATGCTGTGGTCAAATTTTGATATCAAACTGTTACCCTTTGATAGCTTACTCATTTGCACTAGGAATTTTGCTGAGCAGACACACAGCATTGAGGTGAGGAGACAATTTTTAAATTTCATGGGTCAGAGTAAATTTTCATGTTGGTGTTGTTTTTGTATTGAGAGCTTGTAGGATATTAGTAGTTCAAAAACAAAACACTCATTAAAAAGCCAAAGGTAGTAGCTTTATTTTGAGTCATATTTTAGCTATCAAGTTAAAGCCATGTGGCAGCTAGGTTAACATCTTTGTCAAGAGGTCAGTTGGGGATGGTTGTCACATAGCTTGTGGGGTTGGTTGTCACATGGGTTTGTTGTCACTGAGACACAGTTGTCACTGTGTTTGCAACTTTGTTTGCAACTTACATGATAATAAAGAGGTTTTAGCACGGAAAATGATTTCATTTTATTTCTCAACACAGTAGACAATTCAAGTAACTGATCACCTCCTTTAATCCCATTGTTTTAACATAAGGGACATTGATGACAACTATCATAGGGGTGGTATTCATATTAAAACTTATTTGCAGTTTCTAGCTTAAATTTTTTAAAATCCCATTTTATCACTGAAATCCCATTGAAACTCTATAGGGACAACCAACCCCATACCCTGTGACAACCAACCCCGTGATGGGGTTGATTGTCACATTGTGTCAGAGTGTCTTTGATGGTTAATTGCTCCCTGTTACAATACATTCTAAAAGTAAAAATTATACACATTTAAAGCCAAGACCCCAAGCTTTCATTTCATGTAGGAATTACTGCTGAAAGAGTTTTTGAAGATGAGCAATTCATGCATGAGTAAAAATTGTGACAACCAACCCCGGTCTCCCCTACATGGCATGACATAACGTTATCAGGCATAATGGTTTAAAATTATATTTTCGGGTCTAATGCTTAATCAAATTGCTATCTTATTCAGAACTGTGTGTGTTTAAAAGAATAATCCCTCCTCAGAAAGACTGGAGGTGGAGTGAGCCCCCTTCTTCTGGCTGTGGACAGTCTGGTGGATGCTATCTCACTCAGCATACAATGGCCTTTTCATAGAACACCACTAAATGCAGAGCGTGTGGTAAAATACAACTCGTCGAGCACATAAGACGTGTTTCTGAAGGAAAAACGTGTTTTGCCACCAAGAACCGCTATACCTCGACGCTCAGTTCGACCCAAATATGCCCTGCCCCTGTCATCCAGGACATACGATGCTTGACACAATGACATACGAGCAAAACACCGGGAGACGTCTGAAATTTCAGATGAATTATCACCAAATCGCTGGCAGGGATCAGGTCAAACGTCTCTCTAACTCCAGACACCTGACGCAATGTAGCATTTTGTCAGCGTGTCAGCCGCACGCGCATTAAACACGACAGAGGGTAGACACTTACACAGCCCCCGTGCGACCCCATTTGCCATGCGCTTGCACCTGCGGGGTGAGAGGTCCCCGTCGTGCCACTCAGGCTCTTAAATTATTCCGAACTGTCCATTGAGTCTCGACACAGAGGTCAGAGGATACTCACGATTCAACACAGAAAAGGCCCAGTCGTGAGAGGGGATTTTACTCACATCTGTCCTCCATTTGAACTTAGCCAAAGCAAGTTCACAAGGTCGCTAATAAAAAAAAAAAATCGCTGATAACAACAATTCAATTAGCCATCCGTCACTATAACCATCCTCATTTTTGTCGAAGACTGCTGCTGGCAGAGGCCGGGAGACGTGAGCTGGCTGCACGAGGATACACATTCAACTTCAATCAAATTAAAAATCTGACTCAGCTGGGGTTGCACGTCCACCTTGAGGAGAGTCCTCCAAAGTTCTGTTCTCAGTATCAAGATGTCCCTCACTTGACCTGAAATGCTAATCAAAGAGGCATACATGAGGAAATATGAGTGGTGCTCTGTGTTCAGTCAACCTCTCCAAAGTATTTTATGGATTCCTGACTTCACGAGAGCCTAGATTATCATATTTTTCAGGAGTAGAAGGAGAGATGACTAAAACAAAATAAACAGATTCAGCATCTACTCACTTCTCTTCACCAAGATTCAACATGATAGGGCCTGTGTGTCCAAAGGAGCTGTGGTCAGATGTAGGCGTTAAATAAGTTGCTTGGAGAGTGGACCAACCTGTCAAGCACTTCTACATGTTTTGGTTCATGCTAACACACTGTTACAAATAAACGAAAACAACTGTGGCCTTATATTGTATAGCTTTGTGTTAATCAACAGAAAATAATTAATTTGGAGTATATTGTTTATATAGCCTATATTATATGTTTTCATGCACCAATCTGTACAAAGTTACTTAGACTAAGAAATTGGTTCCAGGGGATGGAATTGAGTGGCCTCGAGTGGAAGGTGATGTGTGAGGGAAGTGTGCTGTCTTGCCCTGCCATGTTCGGTGAATAAAGTGAATTCGAGACTACACCTGTAACCCATTTTTCTTCTACGACTTTAGTGAGACTGGAGTTACAATCACCCAATTTTTAGGGTGACACAACCATCCTGTACAGTATTTCACTTCAAAAGGCCATAACATGTTTCATTTTGTCATACAACTATAGTTGATCAGTACCCTCCAGAATTATTGGCACCTCTGCTAAAGTTGACTAAAAACCAGTATAAAAAATAATCTGTTGGTGATTTATTGTAATCTCACAATTACAAAAAATAGGGAAAATCTGACCTTGGAGGGAAGCAAATTTATTTTGAGAAAAAGGAAAATCTCATAAAGAAATACATATTTTTAATGAAAACACATTGCCAACAGATTATTTTTTTATACCGGTTTTTAGTCAACTTTAGCAGAGGTGCCAATAATTCTGGAGGGTACTGAACACACTTTTATCCACACCAGCATACTTCCAGACCATCTAAAAGCCAAAACAGCTAATCAATATTAGCAATAAACAGGCACATGGCTTCTGACAGGAGGCTGTTATGTCTGAGGTCATAAATGGTTAACGAGGGGGTACTTACAGTACAGACAGAACACACACACACATGCACACACAAACACATACATAGACCACACTGCATGCAATGAGCTCCTGCCAATAAGCAGAGCAAAGGCCAAACCCACAAATTGATCGGGTGGGTCCGCTATGCTGCCCGTGCCAGCCTGGCACTGGCTCACATACTGACATGACCAGACTGTGGCTATGTGGCATGACTCGAGTACAGCAATGACTGCTGATTATTATGATGACAAAGCCCCACACATCAAGGGTTTCAGTTTCTGCCCATGGCAGACAATCAAAATATTCAAGTGCCTTCAGGCACATCATGCTTGATTTTAATCGAAGCTCAACAAAAGTCGAAGACAGTCCCGCTGCTTATTTTTGTTTTTCTTGTCAGTGAGGAAAAATGAGCACTCCGAGTTTGTTTTTCCGTTGCTAGTTACATTACAATCCATTCCTGCTGAAATAACCCCATCTCTGTCAGCATTTGTTTATGTTTTGTTGTCTTTTTTCTCTCACCCTCTTCTTATGAACTAAACACTCTATTGTAATTCTTTTCCAATCAAACTGTTGTCTCAGTGAGACTACAGTCCATTGAAGAGCCATCTGAAGCCATAATCAATTATAGCGCAATCAATATCTCTTGGCTGGAGGGAGCAAAGGGTGACAGAGCACTCATTGAGTTGTCATTCGGACACTTTACTTCCCTTATCTTACACTCCTAGCGTCCAGGCCAAGACTTTTTGGTTTCAGGGGATGGGCAGCACTCCTGTTGTAGCTCCTCATTACAGGAAACAGATGTTTTGTTATCAACTATGCTTAAACTTCACATCAAACATAAATAATGTAGCAGGGCAGGGCAATGTAAACCATATTAAACTTGCCTGAAAAGCTTGAGGTGATGTATGCCAATACAACTTCAATTTGCATCACTATGAATTTCTCATAAATGTCTCTGTTTTGAATAAATACACCCTCCCTCCACATCATAAAGTGCAGAAATGTATTACATTTGAATATATTTGGGGCGCTGTCAGTCTGATATGTACTGGTTATCGTTTATTGCATTTTACCACCACCGAGAAATGACAAATGATGTCTGGGCGGTTCGGTGATTTATGACTGAATTGAGTTTCAAAGCGAGATTTCCGCTCGCAGCTAGATAATTGCTTGATGTCTTTCAGGTGACCAGGGTGATTTTTGTGCTCTGTGGTTGGTGGCTGCCTTGCCTCACACTATAGCAAAGAAATGCATTTCATGTAACATTTTATTAAAGAGGAAGAGCGTGTAGGTGTTAGCCAAGCTCGCTTGCTTTTTTTTTTTTTTTTTTTTTTTAACACAGCCCACCTTTTTATTCAGGGCCCTTGTACTGAGGCAGGGTGAAGTGAAGTGATTTGATGACTGCAGACCTTGCATTGTCCTGTTTGAAACAAAATAGGCAGTAAGCCTGATCCCATTTCTAAAAGCACTGTGAGTGAACACCAGACCGAATAATTTCAGTTTCTGTGCTGTTCTCTAAGGGTTATTCTTGGGGTAATCAGAAAAAAAAACAATGCATTTATTTACATGAGAATATGGAGAACATGTTTAGTCCCTTATGCTTCAACTTTCCTGCTAGGCTACATACAGGCTCTAATCCACCAGTATGAATCATATCGGATGGAGATGGAGTTTTTTTTTGTTCTAATCCATTATACCATAACAAACAAGAGGATTGATCCATATTGGAGGTTTTTGCTTTTCAAAACTTATTTTCTGCTATATTACTTCTTCCTGTCACACACACACACACACACACACACACAGAGACAGAGAGAGAGAGAGAGAGAGATACTGCAAACATAGTCTTTAACATCCTCTTCCAAAGCTTCAAAAACTGAGAAATAATCCCTAGAGCTTTAAGAACTGCCCTCAGTCCCATAAATCCTTGGCTGCTTTGCTTGCTCTGTTTATCTGTACAGTTCAGGGTATAGCACAAGACTGTGGCCTCGTACTGTGGCCCCAGCAGACCTCCCACCACATCCACGGGAGAATCCTACAGGGGGTGGGGTGTGGGAGCTGCTGGAGAAGGACCGGGAGACTTGAAAGGGGGGGATTTAGAACGGGTGGACTCTCCCACTGTTCCACACGGCTTTGATGCCTCGAAGTCAGACATGGCATCACACGGATGTGAACGTGCTCCACCATGCCAAAACACGCAGCACGCCTCCTCTTAAAGGGGCGTTTTGATTGGATGAAAAGTGATACATTTCTCTCCCTCCGTCGAGGCCACTTCCCTTCACCCAACTCTCTCTCTCTCTCTCTCTCTGTCCTTAGTTGCAGCCACACAGCTGTCTCATTACTGAGCGGATGTCTCTGTGACTCCAACCTACCCATCGAACAGCTTCAAGCAAACTAACACGGCTCTCAAAAACATGAAAACAACCGGCACTGGGGCTGGGATTGACCAGGGTGGCAAGTCGCTGCTAAGGATAGACCTTGCCTACACCGTGTGTTATCTCTCCCTCAACAGACTTGCTTGTGTCGCCTAAAGTCCCCTCTCTGGGATATGTCTGGCATCGGTTGCTTCCCGTAATTATATCCTCACAGGCAGCGTTTCTGAGTGTGTTTCACAGCCACCTTGATTTCCCTTCCCTTCCCTACATGCTTGCCACAAATAAAAGCAGGTTCCCACTCTGCTTACCCTCCTGTTAGCAGTGCACCTTATTTGGTTAACATTACCACATGTGTTCGTCAGTAATGACGCCGGGGGAAAAACAAGAGCTAGCCAACCAAAGAGCCTGAGGGTTATGTATTTACTATGAACCATGTAGTATCAATTAACAATGCATCACACAACACATAAAGAACGTAAACCTGCTGCAAAAGGTCTTTATCAGTGGGTGGGACTGTACTGAACATCCTGACTCAGGATATGTGTGTACATGAATATATTTACATACACATATAAAGCACGTATACATATAGCTTCTATTGCAAAATCATGCCGGTTTATGCTTTACAACATTAGGAAGATCAGACCTTATCTGACACAAGATTCGACACAACTTCTTGTTCAGACCATGGTCATCTCTAAGCTGGACTATTGTAATTCACTGTTAGCTGGCTTACCCGCTTGTGTAACAAGATCATTACAGCTGATTCAAAATGCTGGAGCACGCCTGGTCTTCAATCAGCCAAAGAGGACACATGTAACTCCTCTCCTAGTTACTCTCCATTGGCTCCCTATAGTAGCCAGAATTAAATTTAAATCTCTCACTAACTAGATCTGCTCCTAGTTATTTTAATTCAATAATCAAGCCTTACATCCCCAACCGCCCACTGCGGTCTTCTGGTGAGCGTATGTTGTGTCGACCAGTCATAAAAACTGGGTCTAATTCCAGACTCTTTTCTTCAGTGGTTCCATGTTGGTGGAATGAACTGCCCAGTGGTCTCCGTTCCTGTGGTAGTTTTGGGTCGTTTAAGAGGGGTCTAAAGACATTCCTATTCAACATATACTTAGTTGTTTAAGCGCTTATGTGTTATGGTTTATATAATGTTGTTTTATTTTAATTGGGCTGTTAATTAATTTGACATTATTGTTTATTATTGATATTCTCCTTAATGTAGTCTTAGCATGTTATTGTTTTATATTATTGATTGAATTGACATTATTGTTTTATTATTGCCTTTCCCCTTTTTTACATTGCTTTTTTATTAGGCTATTGATTGAATTGATATTATTGTGTACTACAACTATTCTCCTTACTATATTTGACCTAGATTTTAATCTGTTCCCTGTTCATTTTTAAATATTATTATGTTGTTTTGTATTTATATGTCGCTTTGGACAAAGGCGTCTGCTAAATCCATAACCATAACCATAACCATAACGTATACACATTCATTTTATATAGTTCCCATCTTCTTTGTATAAGGTTGGACTGACAGGCAGTAAGTAAACCAGTTACTTTCACAGTGCATGAGGGAATGTTATATGCGTTAGTGTGGGGGGCCGAGTGAGCAACACCTTTGAGGGAGGATAAGGAGAAGAGGGGAAAAAAAGATCGTAGAAACATAAGATTAGTCTATTCTGCCAAGGCTAGGCCCCGAACTGTCTCTTGAGCCAGAGGAGAAAGCGGCAGCGAACCTCATCACCGACATTGGTGGCCCTGGCCACCAGACAAGAGGAGCTTGAATGTGGGCTCAGTCAGTGTAGTGATATTTCAGTGGGCACATGAATTTTTTATTTGAGTCCAATAAGCTGACGTCGGACGAGTAAATGTCAGATGAATTCTCACACGCGCGCTGTGATGGCGCTGTAGGCAGCTACTGGAACACAGACATCAAGATGTCAAACTCATGCAAATCTCAGAAGAAAGATGAATGCTCGGGAGAGGACGAGACCAAAAACGAAAAAAGAAAGATAAAGAAAAAGAGAAAAAAAAAGTTCTCTTGTGAGTGTGCTCCAAACCAGGCTCTGGTCTCTCCCGGTCTTTTTTTCTCAGCATACATTAAGCTTCCTCCATCAGAACCTCTTGCCCTCTTGACAGAAATAACCCACAAAAACCCTTCAAACACACAGGCCGGTTTGGGATGAGGGTGACAGTGGAGCTGAAAGGCAAGCAAAGTAAAGAAAGAGAGAAAATGAGGTGAGTGGGGGGGTGGAGGGGTGGTGGCAGTGGGTAGACATGTACAGTATGCTGCACTCAGACTCAAACAGAAGAAAAGTATATCTTTCCAAATGTACACACCTGGACAATAAACTGGACTGGTCAGCCAACACTGATACACTCTACAAGAAAGGACAGAGCAGGCTGTACTTCCTGAGGAGGCTGAGGTCCTTCAATGTGTGCAGCAAGCTCTTCAGGATGTTCTATCAGTGTGTTGGGGCCAGCGCCCTCTTCTATGCAGTGGTATGCTGGGGAGGAAGCACAAAGAAGAAGGATGCGGGGCGACTTGACAGGCTGGTAAGGAAAGCTGGCTCTGCAGTGGGAGCTGAACTGGAGTGCATCACTTCAATATCTGACAAAAGGACCCTAAACAAACTGATCAACATCTTGGACAATGAATGTCATCCGCTCTACAGCACTATCAAAAACTAAAAGAGCTTGATCAGCTGGAGACTTCGCTCACTTCCATGCACAACTGAAAGGTTGAGGAAGTAATTTGTTCCTAGGCCAGGGGTGGGCAAACTGCGGCCCGCGGGCCGTATCTGGCCCGCCAAGCACTTTCATCCGGCCGCCGAGCATTTCATTTGGTTATCAGGCTGCTCGCTATTTTTTTCCTGCGATAGAGACGACGTTGGTTAGCTTTACTGCAAACTGCTTTTTACTCTCCTTAGAGAACGTTTACAATGTCAATATCAAAACATCATGTAGAGATAACATCAGGTTAAACTAAGTTAACTCTTAGTTATCTCCTTTGCAGCAGATCTAACGTGGAAATTAGGCTATGCGATCCATTTAATTGGGAACACGTCTGCACTCACGAGAGGGAGAGAGAGCCGCAGGTTCCAGTTGGCTTGTCATTGTTCATAATTGATATCTCCTTCTTCTAAAGAAACTTTTAAAAGGAAATCATGAAGGCAACAGTAGTTCCCACTACTGACCATTTAAAAACTGTGAGAGGGCCCAGCCGTAGGTACAGCACTAGCCATAGCGGAGCAGGCAGAAGATCATTGAGAAATAAATGTCAATTAAAGCGACTGTCGTAAAGCGACGGTGCACAATTTCTACATTTGTTAAACAGCATATAATTAGCAGTATTTTTAAGCAATTAATATTTTAAAAGAAATACTATTCATAATAAATTATAGGCTATAAATAATGTCTTTTTTCAAAAATCAAGGTTCTAGCCCTGGGCTCAATATCAATTGTTCAGATACAATAGCTGTCATTAATGTCACCAGACTGTAAATGACTGAACCTATTGAATGTTGGGCACATAAGGCCTTAACGTTGACCTGTTTGGGTATTTCTATGACATTAGCTCATGGACTTATTCCCGTATTTGGGAAGTTATATTCCATAGCCTGCATAGGGAGTCACAGCATAAAGACAATGCTGTAGGAGGAGGTGCCTCCACGATAGCAGTGTTCTGCAGAATGGTTCCACCACTCAGACAGAGAGCGAAATGATCTAGCCAATTAAAGAGCAGTTTTGTGGGAGGAAGAGGGAAGAGGGGCGGGTTGGGGTTGGGTTGACAATCTGAATGAGAAGAGCCGCAAATGCTTACATAACCCATGGGTCTGAGAGCCACACCACTGGGTGAGGTGTGGAGTAGTAAAAGGCAGGGAGAGGGTGTGTGTTTGTATTTGTCAAAGATGATGAAGGTAAAAAAAACAGCCCTGGTGGATGGGATGGTGCAATCTCTATGGCAGAGAGGCTAAACAGAGAGAGTGTTTGTGTGTGTGTGTGTGTGAATGAGGAGACCTGTGCAGGCACTGGAGGGGCAAGGAAGACAGGAGTGTGGGAGGGGGACTTTCCCTCTCCACACACACACACACACACACACACACACACACAAAATAGACCCATCTGTGGAAATCCACCAGACATGCGGCTCATTTCCATTGCTTACATGTTGAGCTGGTGGTCTTGCATGCAAATGGAAGACGTGACTGCCTTGTGTGTGTGTGTGTGTGTGTGTGTGTGTGTGTGTGTGTGTGTGTGTACACTAATTTGAGCCTGGCAGAATGTTAGTGAGAGAGTCATCCAATTTTCTTTCTGCAAGATGCAGACAAGCTGTGGGTGTATGTCTCACAATTCGTATACGTGTCAATGGCTTATGACAGTTGCTGACTCCTTTATTCTGTTTAGTCAACTGAAATCTTGACACTTCTGTAAACTTTGGGTACAACTTTTTCATTCATTTCAGCATGTCCGTCATACAAAACAACTAGTTGTCTAATTAAAATGGAATAAATAAATAAAACGTTGACAAGGTCAGCTGCACATAGACACACCAAAAACACTCTTTTTGGATGCTTTCTTGTTTTGTCAAATATATAAAAGCGAAGTATGCAACTTCAAAGTCTCATTTTAGAGGAAACTGATATCAGGCTCAGACTTATAGTGATGTGGCAGACCTTTGAAGTCCCCCCTTTGTTTTATTTTCTTCTATGATGTGCAGAGCACCTCTAAAGTTGTTGGGAACCATACCAAAAGCGCCATACTAAAATGGTCCCTTCATCTGCACCTGCTCAGAGCTGTTAGCATAACCTCCCAGATCAATGGCGCATCAAGGGCCGGAGACACAGCAGGGGCCAAATATCATTTATCTGAGTAGACAAAGCACAAGCATTTGCAACCTCAGTGAACGTTTATACCTACTGTGCATCTCGTAGATTCACTATTATTTACTAGAAGTTGAAGTACTAGAAGTACTGGTCTGTCCAGGCAGAGTCTAAGCGCAAGAAGGTCAACGAAATAAGAAACTGCATTTCTGGAGTGGAATGTACTCTGAAAATGCAAATTGGGTTTAGAGGAATACCATTACAAACAGCAGTCCACTGAGCAATATCTGGAATCGATGGCAACACACTTTATTGCTTAGAAAACCTGGAATTGAGAAGAGTCCAAAGTCACTAGACTGAGGGTGTAAGAAGAGGGGAGAGTGAAAACCAGTAAAACATACCAATTCCGTAGACAAATCGGAACATGCAAGGAAACTGGGCTTAGACTATAACATGATTTCAGTGGTGTGAAAATGTAACCCCTTTCAAAATCCAAAGCCAGCCTGTGTGCATGGCTGTAGTTGAAACTGATAAAGATGTGAGGTAAATCTATGCGCAAATATGCAAACTGTCACCTAGTCCTAGAGGACCATTGCGTCTGGACAACATGGGCATATGAAGAACCCAGATAAAGGTGTTACTGTTTGTCCTAATTCAGCCTCCTGAAACAAGGTATTAATACCGGCTGTATATCACATTCAGTCAGCTCTAAGAACTATAGGAAATTCCACAACTATAGTCAATTAAACAACCAACAAACCAACTCAAGGGGCTGCAGTAAAATCCCTAGTGCCCCTATCATTTCTGGATAATACATGTTGTGAAATTATATAATAGTCTGTCAGTGTTAATTAAATCTGAAGTTCATGGCTATATGGAGATATGGAATAGATGTCTACTGTATGTCTATTATCAAACTCTCACCTCTATATTGTTTGTTTAGGCTTAGTCTGGTGTCTTTTCTCTGTCTCTGCTGGTTGCTCACAAATGGTGAGATACAGAAACTCAGAGGCTGCTTGAAATATCAAAGTTTTTTTGTCTGGTTGACAGGGGGAATGTGACAGTTATAGAAACTGCACAAGAAACAAGAAATAACAACAGATTCTCGTCATTCCCAGGATGTATAATTCACCGACGTGTGGGGGGGGGGTGGGGGGGACAGCTCTAATCCATTCCCAGACAATGGTAAACAAAAGCACTATCTATGAGCAAATCCAATTAAAGTGGAAACGTGGCTAGGAGTCACAAAGTCATTTGTATTTACAGATTCAATCTGACATACTTTTGCAAGGAGAGACAGAAAAAAAAGTTATCACAACAATTATTACCCCTTGCATCCACACACCTGCCAGGCATTTTCATTGTCAATGCAATTTCACAATTTTAATTAAGTAGGCGGACCGCTGCAAAGCTGGCACCAACAGGTTTTCACAGATTCAATTGGTGACACACATGTAGTAGCATTGGGCAGAAGCCACCACCGCACTCATTGGCATCCCCAGCCAGGCAGCCAGTTTCCCTGATTACCCTTTATTGACACACCATACCAGGGGGGGGGGGGGGGGGACGTTCCCTTAGTCCTATGGCATGTATGAGGTCGATGCATCTTAAGAGAGACACACTGCTTCCTCTCCATCCATAACAATGACCACAACTCTCTCTAGAGGTCTGTCCTGTCCCATCTGTCTCCATAGCAGCAGGGCTGCCACCTCTCCTTCATGACTGGACTCGACACAGAGTCACTGCCAGGGGTCCACAAACCAACTCTCACATGAATCAATGGAAATCTGTTCATACCCCCCTCCCCCACCACAAGCCTAAGATGTAGGCTACATCTAATTCAGTTCAAGTTGAAGCTACATATGATTGAGCAATTGATTTTTTTTATTTTAGTAATAATGAATTCAAAGAGAGTGGATGTAGCTGTAAATTAACTAGATGGGATAATGTGATGAAAATGAAGAGAATGGCATAGTACACAGCATGCTCTCTGTGTAACTTTTAGAAAAAGGCTGTGTGAATGTGAAAACAGGCAATGCAAAAAAGCATCCTGTGGAGAATATAAGTGTCATATCGCTCACGTCTGCTTCTGTGCTGTAAACCAATCATCAATTACTGGGGCCAAGCACTGTTGCATAATGCACATTGATTGTACTGCTGCCATCTACTTTTGACATCCCAAATAGGCCCATCACCAGACTCCAGATGATAACAGGCTGTAACAGCAAGAAAAGATCTTAGAGGCAGAAACGGCAAGACTTCTGGGTGTAGCATTGCAGAGATATAGATTTTTAAAGAGAGTTTATGATTGAACAATTACTGAGCAGTTGATGTATTAGTACGTTTATTAAGTCCTTACCATTGTCATGATCATTACCAATTCACAAATGTGTTTGATATAGCCATGGGCAGATTATGAACTTTTGGGGCCCTGGGCCCAGATGTATTAAGGGCCCCCCACTTATTGACGTATATGTGGGAGGGGGGGTTTGGGGGTCCTCCCCCAGAAAAATGTTAATTTGTTTGATGTGATTTCCTGTATTCTGGTGCATTTTGGGGATGGCCAATACTAAATTCAATCAGATTCATAGCCTACATCCTGATTTGTTGATATTGAGGCAATGATTCCATGCAAAGGCTTGAGCTTCAGGGCCCCCTGACCCCTTGGGCCCCTGGACCTGGGACCGGTTACGGCCAGTGCAGTAATCCATCCCTGGGTATAGCATGTACAGTACACAGCACTCACTTTGTCTTGCTTATTAAAAGCAAACAAATACAGGACCGGTGGCCGATTTCAACATGATTTTTAATGCCCAGTGGTCCCGCGGGGGAAATGGGCTGAAGAACTCAGCTCAGGCACTAAGCTCTGCGCTGGGACACAGATCCCCTGGGATATACAGGAACAAAATAGCAAAGGTGAGAATGCTGGTCACTGCCGTGCCGGTAAAAATGAGAAACCAGAAATAGGCAAGATGCCTGTGGGACAACAGGCTGTCATTGACAACGTTCAGGAAAACTCTGGATGTACCTGTAAAGACTAGCACCCATACATTATGCATGTATGGATATGTGGACAGTGCGTAATGCTGTACCATTGCTTTTCTTAGGTAGTACACTAATGTTTGAGGCCTGAAACCAACTTAGATGTCTTGAAGGCAATGCAGAGCTTTGACCGAAGCATAGGCAAGGCTTCAGGAAAGCCATTGCCACAGTACTCTCCTTTGGGCTTCAGCTGAGAAGAGGTTCTGCCTTTTTTTGCAACCATTGACAAACATACCAGTGAGATTTTTCTACCCTCAAGAAAAGTTCTGCTTAAATCTGTTTCTCACGAGACAAAGTCTAGGTAAGGTTCACATCAACCTTAAGCCCATCGATGTACAGCGGGGACCTACAACTTGGATTTTATCTACTATTGTTTCTTTAACTCAACAGAACTTGAGATAATTGTTCCATCCAGGAGTAATTGGAAATCATATTCAATTACATTTTCCAACAAAGTGCTGTATAATCCGCATGAGATATCAACTGATTATCTAGCTAGCCAAATCTACGAGAATCAAAAAGGCAGAGAAAAAACACTTTTCACTGGGGCCTTTTTTATAGCAGGCAAGTCAGAATAAATTAGCTGCATTTAGATACTGAACTGTAATAGCACAAAGAGCAGGGATTTTAACCCCCCCCCCCAATTTCCCAAGTTCCCAGTGAAGAGAACGTAAGCTGAATGACACGCAATGTGTCAGCACAGAACAAAGAGGCCGTTTCCATGGCAGCATGATTGACAGGAGCAGAAACGGGAGAAGGAACAGGCCTTGGAATTCATAAACAGCCACTCAACCAGCACCACAGTTTTTCCTCAAAACAAAAACTTTCACAAAATCCCATCAGTCTGGCTGAGATGGAGGTCTCTGACAGTGTGGAAAAAGGATGAAAAACAAAGCGCTTAGATACTGGCTATACTGGTGCCATTGCCGACACACACACACACACACACACTTTCAGGAATGATTCAATTCAAAGTTGGAGGGAAATGGCCTTCAGTACATCCAAGAACATCCTGACAATGGGTGGTAGTTGGCAGTCAGTTATCACAGGAGTGGCTGGCAAGGAGCCACTGATGTTGGACACATGAGCACAAGTTGGGGGGGGGGGGGGGGGGGGGGGCGCTTGTGCTCGACCTTAAGAGATTGAAGGCTTTCCACACCAACTGTACACTAAAACACACACACACACACACACACTGTGGAACACAGATATCAGGGCAAAGAAATCCATCACCTTACATGCTGTGCACAGACAGCACCACATAGCATCTGTATGATGTGAAGCCACATTAATAGGTGCAGTTTTATTATACCAGCTCCATTTACAAGGTGCTAGACAGGAAATTTACAAAACGAGATAAAAATCAATGACAGTCAACTCCACACAATGAAATTTTACTATTTTATTTTTTTTTATTTTTTTTTTAAATTTTTTTAATCCAACATGTTCTGGACATATACAGGAAAAAAACAAACAAAAAAAAAAGCTACCTACATAAATTATGCAATATTCTGGGTAGCTTCTTTAAGTACTAACATGTATATGTATGTCAATATCAATAATGTGTGTGTGTGTGGGGGGGTGCGTGTGTGTCTTTGTGTACGAGTGAGTAAGCCTGAATGAAGGTTGTGTGTGTGTGTGTGTGTGTGTGTGTGTGTGTGTGTGTGTGTGTGTGTGTGTGTGTGTGTGTGTGTGTGTGTGTGTGAGTGAAAGAGACGGAAAGAGACAGGCTGAATAAGTGGGCTTATCTGGTTGGTGCAGGTCCAGGGCATTCACATAGAGACAGACTGACTGACTGCTGAACGACACCCCTGCACTAAGTCCCGCCCGCATGCACTTCCTCCCACCTGCACCACACACAAGCACACGTCCGCTGGCAAACCTCAAGGTTCACACACACACACACACACACACAACCATCCATCCCCGGTTCTACAGTGTAGGCCCTTGCCTACATTGCTTTCTCACTCGCTCTCAAACCAGCCCTACCTTCTGCTTCCCTCGAATCTCACACATCCACCCATCTTCTCTCTCTCTCCCTAAAATCCCCCCTTTCCCCCAGTTTTTCTATCTGCCACGATAAAAGAAAAAAAAAAAAGAATCGTCAGCAGTTTCCCAAAAGAGAAAACGATTTGCTTTTCCTACGACCAGCAGAGCCAAGGGGGACGGCTGCACATTCTAAATGACTCCACCGACTGTTCTAAGAGCTGAACACAGGAGGCTGGCCACACAGAGCAAAAACAAAATTAGGCACGGTCAAATCTAGCCAATTAAGACCTGAAGGACTCCGCACTGTCAAAACAAATACAACTAAATAAAAGCTACTACATATATCCATCTGTGGAGTAGAAAGGGTACATGGCACCAGAGAAGTGCTGCTGAGAGTGTGGCTGTAATGGTGGAAGTGTGGGGAGGGGCAGGCAGGGGAGATGCTGAGACACAGCCAGGATGGGGCTCTTTTCTACTGGACAGCCAGCTTCCTGATGTTCATGATCAGCCGCTTGCTGTACTCCTTGTGGTCCACAGGCTTGGCGTCCATCACAGTCACCTTGATGCGTGACTCATCCTGGAAGGAGGGAGAGAGAAAATAGAAGAGGTCACATTCCATCATCCATCTTAGTCTTTTCATTCACTTCACACCTGCCTGAAGAGGTTTTTTTAGGAGCACAAGAATGACCCATAGCGACAGCCTTAGCATTATGTATGTGCAGGTGAATGAAACTGAGGAATTTTTTTTCTTCTCCTGCTCCTTCCACCCGCTGCAAGAATTACAATACGACCGGGCACAACGGACCTCGGGAGAATAATAATAATAAAAAGAAATGCATTAGCCAACTCGAGTGCAGCCAACTCAGAGAAAAGAAGAAATGGAGAGAGAAGCCCGAGTCACTGTCTCTCAGCTCTCGGTCATTTGTGGAGGGGGGGGGGCTGAGCTAGGGTGACGAGAGGAGAGCAATCCAGCTGGCTTGCTGGTGGTGCGCACAGTGTGTGTGTGTGTGTGTGTGTGTGTGTGTGTGTGTGTGTGTTGCCATGGGCGAGAGCGTTCTCGGCTGCACACAGCAACTCAGGCCCACGCAAGCAGCCTGGCGAGCATGAATAACAGAGCAGACTGGAGCAGAAGAGAGGAGGAAAGAGGGGAAAAGAGGATGAGATGACAGGAGGGGAGGGGTGGTGGTGGTGTGGTGTGGTGTCTCAGAGACTCCCCACACCACTCAAGCCCCACAGCATTCACATTAGTATCCGTGTTCTTCAGCAGTTAAGCCTCACTCGGGGGCAGGCTGGGGCTTCTCTTAAGCAGGACGCAAGTGGGACTCATCTAACATGTTTGAGTGAGGGAGATGCATATAGTGGTAGGGGTGGAGAGAGGAGAGTAACAGCGAAGGAAGAGAAGATTAATCTCCCTGCACAAAACTGCTTTGTGGTAACTCCTCAATCTGGTAGCTTAACCCAAAAACCCATTTCTGGGACTGAGTCAGGTGTTGGGCCTGGTGCAGCAGGGCACGCCATTTCTTAGAAAAGGCACTATTGCCCCACTATAACCTGCCCCAAAGAATTCCATCAGACAGGTATGGGGTTGTAATTCACCAAATGGTCTAGAGCCTCAGAGCAAATTCTTTATTGGCCAGACAGTGACACACCATATTAGTTTAGACATACTTAGAGATTCAATGTATGATCTGCCCACAGACCTGGTTTTTGCAAGGCTGGGGAGTCAAGGAGGGCCCTCCCTAGGTAGCTCATTTAAAACCTTGCATTCCATCACAGATATGGTGATGTCAGCAGATCACAACCTATACCTTTCATTTTGTTGCTCGGGGAGTAACTGTCAAGTCAGCGTTTAAAGCATGCTTCAGCTTTACCGATCTGACGGCAGGGTGGAGGGTGTCACACAGAGCTCAATTTAGTCCGAGGCACAGCAGACGCCTCATGGATCTGTGGTAGGGTCATGTGTATGGCTCCAATAACAACAATCCAGTATTATAGTCTTGGAATGACTAAACAGTGCTTAATCTAGTGTTTACTCTAATGGTCTAACAGTCTCTGCCGGTTGTACTGTATAATGACCTCAAGGGGCCACTGATGGCAGTAAGCTAGACACATTCTTCCTTGTAGATAATTCCAATAAAAAGAAAGCCTATCTGCTGAGCAGGGGTACAAATTGAGTCATTAACACAATCATGACATTTTAACAGTACAGCCGATATCAGCAGCAGTATAATGGACATAATCATTATGCAATAACAAAAAGAGACTGTCAATTGTAAAATGTGTCTCTCTTACAATACAGACAATTGCACCAATTAGAACCAACACTGTAATGTAACAACTGAGACAGGTTTCTACTGCAGGACTCTATAGTGCGCCCATTTCAATCGCACATACGAGTTAGAATGATAGCGTGCGAGAAAAATATTTAGGCGCACTGGTATGAATGACTTCTAACCATGTTAATGTTTGTCTACAAAATACACAGCAACAACAACAAAACATAACTGGTGCAAAACATAGAATCACGTTGCGAATGCAGCATAAAAACTACACCTCCCATCAACGTTAGCAGTTTTGCGTTGTTTTACCTTAACTTTGTCACTTGCTAGTTGCTTCTATCAAAGGGCGCGCAGAAAAAGCTGAAAATTAAGACTAGTCAGCCAAGATGCAAAGTAGAACTAATTTCTTCAATACACCGAATTCATCGGAAAAATGTAAATGTACCAACAACGAAGAAATATATAGGAGGAACAGGATGAGATTCTGAGAATGATATAAGAAGTAAAAGGTAACACGCCTATTAGCCCAGTAGACGGATTTGCTGCAATATGCAAAATATAGCTGTAGCGAGCAGGGACAAAAGTAGCCTCCCGTAATACTCCCGTTTTCTTACGCTACTGACAACTTCAGGCTTCCATGAATGCTTGTTTTACACCTAATACAAACTGAAGCGCAAAACGAAAGTAACATTTGCCTACTGCCCCAACCAATGCAGATATTTCAAATAAATAAATATCCTTGATTAGACTAGTTGGGTTTTGTGGAAGAGAAAATGGACTTTTTCAGTAGTAGTATTAGGCATGGTCATATTTGGATTTGCTACAGATGGTTTCACAAATAAATAAATGTAAATTTTGCAGGATACTTGATATACAGGCTAAATGCAAATATGACAATGCATTATATTATTTCACATTAACAAATTGTAGAAAAATAGAACGGACTAAAAGTAAAGTAAGCACTGATATTCTTTAAAATATAGTTTTTTTCAATTTTTCATTTTCAATACATATCTGATGTGTGTGCAGGTGTGGAGCTATAGGCGGGCCGGGCGGGGCCTCTGCCCCTGAGTCCATGATGGGAAATTTATAATTATAGTTCCCTTGTTACTCCTATCCCTGCCAAGAGGGGCAGGCGAATTCACGGAAGTAGAAGAATCAATGGAGGCTGGAGGGACCACTTCTCCGCTAACCCCCATAGAAGCCCATTCATTTTAGGATTTTTTTTAAATACCATAACTTCATATAGCATATATCCTGTGCCGATATTGTAGCTTCTGTGTTATCTACATGAACAATAAAAGGCAAAACAAGACTCGACTACCTCGTACGTAACGTTAGGTTCCCGTAAGAAGAATGTTTAGCATGTCCGATTGTAAGGAAGCTAACGCACCGTAGGGAGATAACCGTATTGTTTGGATAAGAAGCTCAGTCCAGCCAGCACGGAAACTCATTAACAAAGCTATGTAGCCTGCAATAGCATTGTATGTTAAGGTAAAGCATTGCATAGAGGCAAGTAAACCTACTAACGATAATCATTTCAGAGGTTTTCGATGGATTGACCGTAGGTCGGAAAAGTGGAAAGAAGATTAGCTTCAAGGCTATAACATTTTTGTTTTTGTTTTACCATGACCGTTTTTGAAGATGATCATGTGTGGTAGTTTCAACATTAACACGACTTGATATCACTTGTGAGGATGATATTAATAATGATAATAATACATAAATAAAAAAGTTTAACTTTGATGACTTTGAAGGCAAAGGAAGTGTGAGAAGAATTTCTGTGTATCTATCATATGAGTTACAAGATTCAGTTGGATGATAACGTCACAAAGTTAAGTGCGAGTGCGCAGTACTGGGGGACCAACTGAAAAATCGTTCAATTTGACTCAGTGCCCTCCCATTGAAAACGACGGAGTCTGTTCGTCCATTTCTTTTACGGTCTATGATCCATGCTCATTTTTGTTGTGTGTACTTTATGCCAACTGTTTGAAGTTGAAAAGAAAATGTCAACACTGCTATTTTTTGAACAGACTGATATTCCTTTTCTTTGCTTCCTGTAAAAAAACAATGCAAACTTGATAATTTGATTTGGAATTGAATGAGGAATGTTTCCATTACATTTGAAATATGGAAATAGCCTAAAAAACACTGCTATTTATTTGTTTTTTATTATTTTTTAAACACTGCTATTTATTTGAACACAACTGTAAAAGATCCTCCAATGTAAGGATGCAATATCTCACAATGCTACAAACAGAAGGATGTGTGTTTGTATGACTAAGTGCAGGTGGCCACCAAGGACGTGCAGGTGCTCTGTGGCCTTAATGCATTTAAGTCTCTTATAGACATGAAAACTATGAGGTGGAACACTTATAGATCCACTCAGCTGTAGCTCTAGATTCCCCCAGTGCTGCCTGCCTCACTCGGAGAGCTACGGGGCACTGTGGCTCAGGAACAGGAATAGGTATGACACAAAAGGTATCTGACTGGATTAGATAATGGTAGGGGTGCCTGCAGCAGGGAAACCAAGCATCTACCATCTCTCCCTCTCCATTGCTCTGCACGTCTGCTGCGTATCCTGCAGCATTCTCACAGTGTTGACTTGGGTGTGCTACAGATGGGAAAAAATATATATACATAGAATATACTAGATGTCTGGTGCAAGCACCTTTGATGCGAGAAAGTTGTGGTCAGTGGTGGGCATGTCCAACCAGGCCTAAGCCCTGAGATCGAACACTAAGCATCCAGCTTGTCAGCTTAGTGGAGCTTTGGCACTCGCCATGCTGATGTTGCGGACTGTGTGTGTGGTTTTGGGCTAGTAAGGGTTTTGGCAGTCTATATGTGTGTGTGTGTGTGTGTGTATAAATGAGTGTGTGTTACAGGGTGTTTAAGCTAGGAGATGTGCCCACGCTGAGTGTTCAGGCCCCCAAGCAAATCTGCCTGTGTTTGTTAAGGACTTGGACGTGGCACAGACCACAGGACAGTTCTTAGTGGAGTGAGCAGAGCACAACAGCACACAGCAAACTCCCATGACCCCTCACTTCTACCCTTGAGCTCCTCAGTCACCACTCTGGCCCACCATCAGAGGCTTGAGAACACACATTAACCCCCACCCAACCTCTCTCGCACTTGCATCGTCTACCTCATGCACACTCTACCTCATACACCCTGTACCTCATACACCCTGTACCTCGTACGCAGACATAAATATAAACAGGCATGCGCACACACACACAGAGGTGTGAGGAGAGGTTTGTATCCGCCGTGGTGGTGTTCTCTCTGAGTTGATGTCTGAGGGAGGGTAGCTCTCTTCACTGCCTAATGACTGACTCAGAGTGTCACAACCCCCCCCCACCCCCACACACTCTTCTTTGGTCCCTGGTGCTTTTAACATTCACACTCTCTCTCCAACACCACCAAAACAGAGGTATGGAGATAGGGAGGAGAGAGGGTGAGAACAGCTCCCCCCAACCAACTGTGACAGTTTGTCAAGCGATTATAGTGTTGGTCATATCTTGCCAGAATGCCAGGATTTATGTGGGCAAAGCAGAGAGAATCAGAGGGCAGTTTGCGATGCAAATCCACAACACTTCTGTCTGCTTCTGTTTATTTTTTCTTCCCCATTTTCTTTTTTCATTTGTTGGTACTGGACGGGGAGCGGGGGAAGGCTTGCACTTGGGAGTCAAAAAATGGTTTTATGTCTGTTGTGGCCTCTTTTTCCTTCTGCGCCGCATTGTCACTGTACAATTCTGCCACACACACACAGCCCTTGTCTCCACATCCTCTTAAGAATAAATGAATCTAGCCACAGACCTTATGGACAGGGTCATATATGAAAATGTACCTTGTTCTTTTTCTTCCTTTTTTCTCTCACCTCATTTCTTAGTCCTGTCTTGCATTGTCTCAACCTGCTGAGATGCACACCTGCATGGTGTGTGTGTGTGTGTGTGTGTGTGTGTGTATATATATGTATATATATATATATATATTTTTTTTTTTTTTCCTTCTCATCCCCGAGTTTGGCTGGAGAACGAGTGGAGGCAGCGAAAAGGTCTCCTGTGATGTGAGCGGCTTGCAGGGCCGTCCACACTCGCTGGGTCTCCTGAGCAGAAGGTTCAAAGTCACCCGTGGATGTGCTGACAGGGCCTTTCTTCGACGAGGTGATTGCATTAGATCACACACGGTGGATCAAAACCACTCAGCGTCTACACGGGGCCGTTGCCGGATGGCTGTCTTGGCTCCAAAATTGAGTTGTAGACCCGCAATTATTTCCCAGAAGCTCATTTTAACCTCATCATCAGACTGAGATCGCAATAACACAAACATGCCATTAAGATCAATTGCATGTTGCAGAGAGACATGGCCAGTCCTGTTTGCGATGGCAGGGAAGTAAATAAGACAACAGCCAGCATGGCAGTCAAAGGTACAGAAGGATGACACTAGGGCTGGGACGGTAACCGCATTACCGCAGTCCTGAGGTCATCACAGTCATCATTCATCACCAAAAAATGAGGCAACGCTTCAGGTAACAGTTACGTCTTTCAGGGCCTTTCTTAAACTTGACAAAGTGAACATGCTGTGTTTTTTTTTTTTTTATCAACAAAAACGAAGGATGGGAAATTTACCATAAGCAGCCTAGCCTAGATTTCAAGCGGTATACCGCGAAATCGTGGGACTTTGTTGCTTTTCAACCGCGGTAAGAAAAAATCCATACCGTCCCTGCCCTATATGAGCAGCTTGAAGAGGATATTTATAGTAACTCAGAGACTGCATATATAAATGCCTGACACTGACCCTTCTAACTGGGTAGCTGAGAATTAAAACTCATCCATCTCCAACTGTGAGACTTTATGATATTCAGGAGAAAAATCTTAAAAAGAGTCCAACAACATGGTGTGAACAGATGTTCTTTCTTTTTCTGGGCATCTAGTTCCTCATAAATGCCTAATAGGTTCTGATGAGTCATTCATGTCATATGACCCCATTTTCAATGCTAATTTTTTCCCCAGTCTACTTCCATTGATATGCTTTCCAACAGCTTTCTCAAGCCCACTGGATAATGAACAACCCCCTTGATCCCTTCATGCCAAAAAAGTGAGCCATTGAACACAAAAAAAACCCCAACTCAATTGCATAATACCTAACACCTTATTACAATCTGCATTCACAAAAAGTTCCATCCTAGGGTTACACCTTTGAGTGATTATCTTTCTGGTTTCATTACTAGCTTTATGTAGGAGTTTATTTCTCAAGTGACCCCTTTCACTGACTATGTTGATGTGACACCCTAAGCTCCACAGCAGCTCAGACACTCCCTCTCTCTCACTAAACCAGTCCTGGCCGACAGGTGGCTGCTCACAGCACACACTTTAAAAGCTCCAGTACCAGGGGGGAGGAAAAAAGCAGCCCCCGCCAGCTAACTGTGAATGTGCAAACGCTTTTCAGTGGTAGCCCAGCATGTTACAAATCAGGGTTCTTTTTTATGGATGAGTCCTCAGAGTTAGTCTGAGGCAACCCATTGAAAGAAGATTGAAAAGAGGAAAATGAGGCAATTTTGATGCCGCTGTTCCGTCCAAATCAAACATACACAACGCTTGGCAGAGGGAAATACAGTACCTTTGTTCACCCTGAAGACAGTCTGGCAGGTCTCTTCTTTTTTTGAATTATGGTACGAATGAATAGACGTAAATGAGGTTTTTCCCACAACAGGCAGAAACATTGAGGGAGAACAAGCCAACCAAGCACAGAGAAAACACAGGGTCTTTTTCTTAAAAAAAAAAAAAAAAAAAATGTACAAAAATGAACAACAGCCCAGTGCTTCTTCCTGCTTACAGTGTTGCTGTCAAATAATCATCTCCAATTATATCCTTCTACTTACATTGTACGTCTCCAGCTTTACTCGGTTGCGGAGGACAAAAGTGTTGAAGTTGGCTTGCTGAAAGATCTCATCAAAAGCCGCTTCATTCTGTGCCAGGAGAGAAATAAGGGAACAATGGAGAAGATGTGAGCACAACTGAAAAAACAGTTTGTGTGTGTGTGTGTGTGTGTGTGTGTGTGTGTGTGTGTGTTGGGAGAGGTAAACAAAAAACAAAAAAACTTAAAACTCCAAATTTTGAGTTTGCCAGAGTCTGGCATGTGTCAATCTAAATTGAGGAACATGTAAGGACACAAATGGCCCTTCCCTCGGATTCTGCAGAGGAGGAGAAAAAGGGAGAAATCCTTGGATGTGAGCAGCTGCCCTAATCACGTGGCAGAGACGAGAAAAATCTAATTTAGCCCAGTGCCCATCTCCACTGTGTGTGGCCTGTGAGTGTCCCTGACCACAGCCTCTGGACATACTTTCATCTGAGAGAAAGAAGGAGATGGAGAGAGAGAGAGAGACAGAGACACGATAGACACACACTCACCGAGTCCTTGAGCTGCCCAACGTATGCAGCGTTCTGGCCCAGGATGGCTTCAGCTGTGTCTTGAAAGCACGTCACCCACTGGTTATCCCCAAAGTCGGCTATGTTGGCCTGGCAGGGGTGGAGCACGGGGGGGATGAGAGGAGGACGCAGGGAGAGATAAAAGGGAACAGAGATACAAAGATACAGGAGGAGAGGAGAAAAGAAATATTACTCATCATACACAGAAAACACAAAGCAGCACAAAGATAAACTACAGGGCAGAAAATACCTAGTGGTCTGGTCTATAGATGATGTTGGAATTGTGGTCGTCTAATAGTAAGGGGTTTGGCCTTTCAAGTTGTACACCAATTGTTACTCCGGGGGACTGTCCCTGTATTAAGTTCAGGATGAGTTGCTCTAGATACGAACCTCAGCTAAATGACAAATATTAAAATAAAAACGATGCAGGGGCACAGCGGATCTCTCATGGCCGAGCCACTGTTCTTCCTGTGCTTGTTTGGCTCTATAGCTTCATCCGAGCCCAGCCAATTCCTGTTGCGCACACACAGACACTCCCAATGGCATTGCATTTCGCAGCTTATGCTATAGAGCTGCAAAGAATAGCAGTGGGCTGGCGCGCAATAGGTTGTAAAACAAAAGGCAATCCGCTTATTTTTCACAGGTCTGGCAGGCTAAGGCTTTCCACGCTGACTAATTGAGTTATATTTTATTGCCATTTTTATAAATATAATTTTTGGCCTCAGAGAAAAGCATCCATAATTTTTGAAAGCCTTCTGGCATATTTTCAGGGTGAGAACACACCCCAGGCAAAAAAACATCCATTTACAGAGAATCATCAGTATAGAAAACACAGCAGAATACAACTATTCTAAATCAGCAATTTATGCAGTTCATACAGTCAGACATGTTAAAAAATGACAGTAGGAATAGAGAGAATCAGACTCTTCTGAGAGACATAAAGGAAGGAAAAGAAGGGAAAGGGTTAAAGGAATAAATAGGAACGGGTCGAGAAAGGGCAGATACAGAAATGGTGGCTGTGATTGACTGGCCACAGGAGTGTGTGCGCTCGTGTGTGTGTGTGTGTACACCGACTCCCAATTCCAAGCTTAACCCTCTAAGCACCAAAGTCGCAAAGTTGCGACAAACACTGATTAAAACAGACGATAGATCCAAGTACGGGGTCAAATCTCATTTTTACTCTACCACTAGATAGCAGTCAATAGCTGTTGCGCAAATTGAAGCAGAAATACACCAAATGGTGAATAAAACGTTCATGTGTGATGAAGTCTTGGATCTGTTATTCACCTATTCTGACTTTCTATCTGACTATCTGACTTTTTGAGATGACGATCGATCATCTATTGACAGTGAGTCACGGTGCGTCTGTGAATGCATCTTTGTGGTTGCACGACAGTGTCCTCTAAGCATACAATGTTTATTTCAACCCTTTGTCCAACATAGCTGGAGATGGCAGTGGTAAACATGATGGTAGTGTCCATAATGGACGTGGTATAGAGTAGGGGTAGTAAAAATAGGGCTGTGAAGAACTACAAAATCACCTGAAATAGGAACAGATTGATGAGCCTACTTTATGGTAGGCTATAGCAGGCTTTGTGGTTATAGTAAAAAGTTTACTAATGTTGGTTTCCGTTTGACTGTTTTCCTGTTCACTTGTTATGTGGATGAAATGAGAAAAAAAGAAAGAAAATCTCAACATCCTGTATTCACCCCCTTTTGACCATACTCAATGATTTTCACATTTACAGCAGGACTTTATCTCTGACCACTTTCAACCCATGGCCTTTTGAAAAGTTGATGTCAAAATCCAGTGTTGTTTGTTTTAAACCCTGGCGCTTAAAGGGTTAAAGGGCGAGTATGCTTTCTGAGTGCATACAGGACTGTAGGTGTTGGTGTGTAGCAGAAAGAGAGCCTGTGGGTGTGTCTGTGTGTCTGTATTCGAATGTGATCTGCAAAATACAGCCAAAAGCTGGGTATATCTGTGCCCTAGCCAGGTAGCAGTGGAGGTGTGTGAGTGAGTGAGAGAGAGAGGAGAGAGAGGAGAGAGAGTGAGAGCGTGAGAGAGTGAGCGAGAGAGTGAGTGTGCGAGGGAGTGAGTGTGCGAGAAAGTGAGTGTGCGTGACAGTAAGTGAGATCTAATATGCAGTGGGACTCTGGGGCATAAGACGATCGGCCCCATCAGCAGGGTTCAGGCCAACTCACCGACAGCATGAGGCGGTACTTAAACTCAGGGAACTCCTTGTCGCACTTCTCACAGCGGTACATGCCATTCTGCTGGTCCACCACCTTCTTGTTGCAGTCCTTGCTGGCGCAGGCCTGGTACAGGCAGTTCTCCTTGCGCAGGTGCACCACTGTCCCAATGCAGCTAAAGTAGTCAGCCTGGAAGGGCACCAGGAGACATGGGGAGCCGTTAGTAAGCCAAAGCCCAAAGCATAATCTCCTACCCACACTCCCACTCTATAACCCAGGGGTTCCCAACCTTTTTTGGCAGGTGACCCTATTTTGAGGTCAAAAAACGTTGGCGACCCCAATCATTCAACACCCAGTCGAGAGCGGTACTTTGATTTTCCCCAAATGTCCTAGCAAGCTCAATTGTTTGGCTACCTGTGCGTGTATGGTTGTTTTACTAATTTGTTTGGAACATTGATCAAGCATGATTACGTCAATCAAGCATCTCATGCGGGCTGTCTACGTTTATTTTTATGTAGCCAGATTGTAATGAAGGATCCGATTAAATGGGTTTTTTAAAATAATTTTTATTTAATGTATATTTAATGTAATGTACTGGTCAATTGTAAGATACCCAGTATCTCAGGCGACCCCAAGGTTGGGAAAGGATGCTATAACCTCACATGAACACCGAGAACGAGAGGGCCGAGTGTTTAAGTGAGTACGTGTGTGTGTTTGAGTGAATGAGTGAGCGCGCGCACACACGTACACACACACTGACCTTCATCAACTCCTTGGGAGACTTTCAGAGCATCATTACCAGACTTGCATGCGTAAATATTTCAATCCTGCACCGCTGATCACTAATGGGAATGCTGTGAGTGCCTTACTTATGTTTGCTAGAGCTCTTATTCTCCTAGTCTGAGTTTGAGCCAAGTCTGGTAATGCACCACGGCAAGGACAAATACATCTAAAGCCATGAAAGCACCCAATGCCTCAGAAAATAAAATGAATACAAAAAATAAATAAAATAAACTTTGCCGGACTGGGCAAGGTGCCATCATTAATTGGAGATGGGAAACCCCCCTCTCCCTCCCCCCCAAAAAATTACTGCCTTGCCCGGCCATCTAAATAGGACCTGTGACAAATGCAAAACAGGGACTCATGCACAGTCACCAGGCCCCACAATATGCAAAGAGCGTAACCCCCATAAATATAAATAGGCCTTTAGCATATCATTCGTTGCAGGGCAGAAAATAGCGAGCACCTGAAGGGGATTACGGAGCAGTGCAGGAATAAATGAATGTATGAGAGGCGGGCGATGCAGCGGCGCAGTACGGTACAGCGAGCACCGATGATTCAACGCTACCGACGAGGGGGGTCTGCCGCAGGGAAACGGCTTAATTTGAGAGTGAAAGGACTGCTGTGTTCCAAATCTGGGGCCCAAGCACCAAAGGAGACGCCTGCGGTCCCTGAGAGCAGACGGATGGATAACAGGCAAATGGCTACAGGGGACCTGGCCAGACCAACAGATGGGCAGGGTTGGGGGGTGTTTATGGTCAGGACAGCAGACTACTACAAGGAGCTCCGTAAAGTAAGTGTAGGCATAGCTTCTCTTGATGGTACCCCAAAAGGGGATGCCATTAAACGAAGAGGGTGCTTGGACGGTCAGAGGTAGATGTCTATAGGGTCTCACTGAAAGCTAGTGCCCTAAATCTTTACCTGTACACACCACTCTACAGGTGTGCACAATGGACCAATAAATACCTCATGGCCTGCACTGATCAATCCTGAAGGGGGCACAGGGGGTCAGAACAGCTGGGGTTGAAGGTCTGCATAAGGAAATGCTCAGTTCTGCTCTAGTTCCTGGTTCCTTAGGATGCAGTCCATGGTCTGCATCATGAAAAAATTAATGGCAAGGCTTTCATGAAGTCAGGCGCTTCCTTCCATTATTGAAAATAAGGTACTACTACAGAATACTGTGCTAAGGGTTTGTTTTTAAGGGGGGGGGGGGGTGCTGATGAACAGCTTAGAAATATCCATCAAAAAGAGAGGCTCAATGTTAGTGACTGTCTCGTGGAAGAGCACTGAGCAAAATCTATGGGGTGATGAAACTGTTAGTCAACAGCACACTGGCCATTAAATTTGGTTAACGTCTGGGAAAAACTCAAAGGCAAAGAGGAGGCAGTCATTTGAATTTCACTGTGGGACAGAACTACTAATTAGACCACTATTCATGATGACCCCAAGAAAAAGGCGAAAAGATTTTCATAATTTGGACGTCTTGATTCATAATTGTGTTTTTCAGCATCATTTATAGGTGAGCATGGACAGAACTGGGACAGTTAGCCTCAGAGTTTGTTCTGCATGTGAGAGAACTCTGTTCCTCTTCAAGCTGAACAATTACGCTGAAGACTTCAGGATTTTGCCGCAACCTCTCCTTTTGTCAGGACATGAGCTAAAAAAAAACAATACATTTTTTTTCCACTCCCTGACAATAATTGATTTTTTCCCTGTCCCTGTTTGGGGTTTACTGCTGACCATTCTTTCGGTGTGCTGCAAAAATTCAACCCCAATTAACTTCTACGAGGGGGGCAATTGATAGCGTGTCACTAGAAATAAACAACAAAAGCCCTTCGGGAGCACTAAATGACAAAGGCAAAATGCAGAACTAAAGGCTCGCTTTTTAATGGCAGGAAAATACCCCTTTAAATCTTGCTTATTTGATCTGACAACATACAGCACTTCCAATGTTGCCTCGACGGTGATTAATCATGCAAACTCCACCACAATTAAAAATACCAGGCGTCTTGTTTGCATAGAAACGAGAAGAGCAAAATTGTGACTTTTCCCCGCCTCCCCCTTTGGTGTAGTAGTGTCTTGTCATTTTAACCCACGACTGAGACGAGGCGATGAGTGGGGTTTGGCAGGTCCTTGGCAGGGTTGAGTTTAGGGCGGTGGGGAGAGTGGGGTGGGGCGAAGGCCAGGCTGGTGGAGTGGAAATCGGCGCTTGTGACACAAAGATGTTATGACAGAGGACAATTAATTGCAGCAGACTTGCACAGTGCCTTCAGAGGACTGACCTCGTGTCCCTGTGGAGCCAGCAGGAACATGAGGACAGGCAAGGCTTGAGATGTACGTGTGTGTGTGTGTGTGTGTGTGTGTGTGTGTGTGTGTGTACGCACGCACAAGTCTTGCGTTCAGTGAATGCGGTCATTTCAGAGCACCGGCCTGCGACCACTGCAAAGCACTGACTCCGCCATTTCCCTATGACTTCTCCGGAGTCAGTTTAGGGTTACGCACACAAATCTGCTGAAGCACCAGGAGAGGCCCAGCAGGGGGTGGGAGCAGCTCAGTGGAGTGAAGTGCCGTGCAGTCGGGCTGGGCCACACCGCTATTAAAACAGCCGAGCAGAGCCCGGAGCCGACATGAACGGCTCCCCGTGATGCCAGGGCTGGCGTTTTGAGGACGGTTCTGGGAAGTGATGATGAAACCAGAAGCAGCACGTCCAGACGATACAGGACTGATTATCAGGCATGGAAACGGGTCAGGGGTGAAAAAGGTGAGAAGGGCGCGCAAAGAGGGAAATGGCTGTTTCATAGCAAAACAAGCACGAGTGACATTGTTGCCAACAGTGCATAGCTTCCATGGAGTATGAAGTTGCCCAAAACCAGAGATTTATAAAGAAAACAAACTACAAAATGACTAATTTTTACAAAAAATAGGCCTAATGGACACTTCATAGTAGACTATTAGAATAAGTCTGAATAAGATAAGTCTGAATATTTGTTGGACCAAACCAGGTAATAAATAAACTTGGGTAGGGTAGAATAGGCTTTAATTTGTAAAATTGGTTTGAAATGTTGTAACCTGCAGCCTAGGTAACTTACAGATTGTGGCATTGTGCTAGTGTGTTTAACCAACCAAAAAAGTTGTGTGAACAGTGTTCACATTACATGTTAAACCCTGTAGACACAGACTAGGCCTACTGATCAGGCCACTGAACGTTTCTTAAAAGACAGCATTACCATGTCAAACACTGCTTTTGTCTCTGAACTCGACAAAACGCACCAGCCAAGTTTAGGAGCATTTAATTCAACTATTAGTTATTCACATTAGCCTTTGCTATACTGATAAAGTATGCCTATTTGCTTCACCTTTTGTCGATCTAGATGGCTCAAACTGCACATTTTCTTCATCAAATGAACTCGTTATGTCTATATTTCAGTCCAATATCGCTAACTTTAACAACAGCCTATGTTAAACCAATCTCAACGTCTTTTTCTGACAGAAGTTGAAAGTTTCAACTAGCCCACCTGTGACATCAATAAGCATCTCTCCTCGCTGGGCTCACATTCCAGCTGACATTTCAGACGCATATCTGTAGTCACACAGACAGGGAGGCTATTCCAGCGCAAGCGATCTGTTCGCGTTGCATCCACGGCAAAAATTAGCTTCCACTGTTTAATAGGCTAAATGCATAGGGGCTGCATTCACATAATCGTTGCTGGATCAGACAAGTTTTTAATTGGGCTCTTGTGTTAAGCATCAAGATGCGTTCGTGTCTGCGCGTGATTTGTAAACTCAGTTAACCCCATACCCACCCACCCCCCCCCCCCCACACACACACACACACACACACACAATATTTTCTCATCGGATCTGCGAACCATGTAAGTCCCCTATTTTGGATTCAAAACGGCGAATTTCGCCGAAAGGTGAGGAGTTTTCATGCCTGGATTAGGGACGAACAGACTGGAGCCAGGCAGGAGACTCAAGACAAGAGTCATGGGAAGCACACAACAGCCAGAGAGCACACACACACACACCTGCTATTGCCACACAAACAGGCCTGGACATTGAGCCCTTTTGTTTGACAGTTTTCAGCTTGAAAATGCAGCCTCTCCCGTTTGATAAGGACACTTCACCCTGGTGTTCCTCTATCCGCTGATCAAAAGCCTGCTCTCGCTTTGGTTCTCCATGCTGTCGCTCTGTGCTGCATTAATATCACAGAACTCGGCTGTTCCTCAAATGGCTTTGTAGGTCTTTTTGAAATGGCTCCTCATCGTCAACTAAATTCCTGATTGCTCTTTTATTAAACATTATGTAACATTTACTCAAAGAGATGGGCTTAATAAAATGACACTGCAGAGCAAATAATGACACTGCAGTTCAGAACAGCTCAGATTGGATCTGTGTGTTTGTGTGTGTAAGCTACGATATGTGTGCTTACGTGTGGAAGTGTGTGTGTTTGCATTACAGGTGTGCTTTCATATGACTACATGGGACATTTTGATGAGCTAGCAGAGATTTATTACACCGCTTATCCGACCATAATCATTTAATTATAAAGCTCAATAAATGGACTCCTCATAATCTCCAGCCTCGATCTGGCTGCGGTGAAAGTGACTTCCAATCCTCCTTAGACACACACACACACACATGGAAATCCAGGCTGTAAGGGCACCTGTGTTAATTACTAATGAGTGCCAAGACGAAGCGCTGAATTTGGGGTCTTCCACAATGAATGGCGGAATCACTTCAATGGTCCAGTCAGTCGCCCCCCTCACCGCCCCCACCACCCAAGCCGAGACGCGAGAGAACACAGTCGCACAGATGGAGCGACAAGGTGACACCGCCTAATAAAGTTTTTGTCTGCCATAATATAGCCGGCATTAATATACGGTCGGCCGCTGTCGTATGGGTGCTTTGGCTCCGAGGCATGCTTTCACTGACAGCCGTGCGTCCTTGGGTGTCGTGCTTTGAATAAGTGCTTATCTCCCAAGTAGTAGTGTTACAGAAAAGCACTGAGCAGTGTGGGGGCACTAAATACTTTTTATCCTTTGTGTGAAACTGGGGTTTTGATATCATCTTGAGCTTCGCATGAGGGGAATGGTACTTTTAGATTTAGTTTTTATTTGATGTGTTCAATGAACATGTTTAGATATATGATTGAATTGGAGACAATCAGTGCTCCATGAGTGTCCATTACATTAGCTCTGTTAAATCTGGCCAAATTATTCTAGAAAAGGGCCTGTGAAGAATTTCTGGACTCACCTGGATCACCGACTCAGTTTCAAAACAGAGGCCTTATTGCTGCCATTATTATGACTTATGTTAAGAATGACAGCACATTAAAAAGTAATATTGTCTAGGGTGTGTGTGTGTGTGTGTGTGTGTGTGTGTGTGTGTGTGTGTGTGTGTGTGTGTGTGTGCGCGCGTCTTCATGTCTCCAAGCATACCTTCTCTCCGTGACCCAGGTGTTCATTCTTGACGTCTGCCAGGGTCTTCCAGTTGGTGTTGCCTCCACCGCCACCACCTCCCCTCAGTTCAGTCATGGACTGCCCATCCATCGTATGGCCCTCCTTATCATACCTGCAACCATAAAGAGAGAAAAGCTTGGTGTCACTCCAGTCCAGCAGCTCATCTGTTTGGAAGCCACTACTGACGTACATGGGGTGCTTATCTCACTAATCGAACCCACTCAACTCAGCACATTGATCAGGCGCTTTGCCATAGAATAGCCCTTGACAGCTGTGCATTCACACAAGACTTTGCCGATTTCGATTCCCGACAGATACTGTCTCTGCCATTGACTCTTGTAAACATTTATACCTCTTGCTATTGCTACTGCTGCTGCCGCCGCCATCACACCAAGCAACTTTAGCATAACATAAAAAAACATACTTCATATTCAATATTTTCCCTTGCTCACAAAATTACTTAGACATATGGGAACACCATTGGAATTTTTGGCAGAAGAATCACATCAAAGCACACTAGTAGGTTACAGAATAGGCTACAAACATAAGCATCAATATTTTCTCATTTTTCTTTACTTTGATCTGACATTCAGGAGCAATAGACACACTCATGAGATACATCACAAGATCAGATCTGGCATGTGTTGTCAGTCCCTGCTCCAAAACATTTCTCTGTGGAGGGCCAACACAAAATAATTTCACGTATCTCTCTTGTTTCATGTGCCGGTCATCTTCTATTCCAGCTATCTAGTCAAGTTCTTTGTCTTTCCAAATATCCCTGCAAATGCAGATCATCATAAAACTGCACATATGTTTTTGTAAAAACAAATTGCACTCCTTATTCCTGGTCTGGTTCATGCATATTTTATTGCTCCCACTGAGCCAAAGGCATACAAAGCGTTCTTCCATCTAAACAAACATAATTTCAATCGCATCGTCTACCCTGATGCTATGATTATTCACTAATACCAATATCACTGGTGGGGTCTCGCATTGACAAGTGTAAAAAGCCATATCTACAGGTCGTTTTTGCATCTTTAAAAGGAGGCGAAAGATACAAAAGGTAGCTGCATCTTTTACTTGGTGGCAGTTGAAACCGGGGACACGGGGGCTAAAAACAGCAGGCCCTGAGCACTTGTGAAATGAATCAGCGGCGCGAGCACCGTTGACGGGAGATGGGGGTCAGGGTTGTGCTGGTGAAATCAGAAACCCATTTTCACCGAGCACACAGGGGCCAGCTCGGGAGTGCAAGAGTGAAAGAGGGGAGTGGGAGAGTGAGAGAGCGAGTGGCACGGAATGGAAACAGAAAGGAGGGGAGAGGAGGTGAGGGGGGGGGAGGAGGAGGAAAGAAAACACACTCGGGAGATGAGAGGAGAGTAGGAGGGATCGATGGCCAGTCAGAGCCTCGGACCGGCGCGTCTGATGGGCTTCTGTGAGGCGTGCTCTAGTGGCCGGGGCTTGTTCTCGGAAGCTGTAACTAATTGAAAATAAGCCTGTTAATGAAGAGCATTGGACCTATTGGTCGCCCGGCCGCTGCCAATTTTACCTCCCCCTGAAAAATGTGTTTAATTCCCTCCCATGACACCTATTCCCTCATCTATGCATTGTCCCCTGATTTGCTGTGCATGTGGGCTGTTTGTGTATATTTCTTATCCTGTGTGTGTGTGTGTGTGTGTGTGTGTGTGTGTGTGTGCCACAAGTGAGGTACTATAAATAGGACAAACAGCGAATCGCAAATGAATCAACCTACTTTTGTGATTAAAAGAAAGGGAACTCATGTTCCTGTGAGTGGAGGGAAGAAAACCTGAAAGTTTCCCAGAAATTGACAGATTCAAGTTCAAGAGTTTATACAAGCCTTGCAGACTACTACTGCACATTAACTCCATAATGAAATGAAAAGAAAAGCATGCTGCTGCTGCCGCCACCCCACCACCCGCCAGACCCTTTTCCTTGTGTCTCCAGAAGGAGGGTTTGCCAGAAATATGTTTTTCCCTTTATCCAGCATAGAGGCATGAATCGAACCATTGGCCTGTTGAATAGGATGAATAACCTCTAATGCAGAGCAGGGTTCCAGATGGAGAGGATTTCACGGGGAGAAGAGAGCACCCAGGGCACTGACGCTCAGGGAGCACAGAGATTGGAAACGGCAGAAAATCCGCCAATAGAGGCAGCCAGAGACTGAGGCTCACTGCGGCATGTCAACAATAAGACTACCAGACAGGGAGGGTGAGACGGGGAGAACAGAATATGAGAATATGTGAGAGAGAAAGAGAGAGAGAGAGAGAGAGAGAGAGAGAGAGAGAGAGAGAGACACAAAGAGAGAGAATGATGGGAGAGGGGAAGAGGGTGAAAGAAAGGAAGGAGCCATCATATTGTCAAATTAACAATGTAGCACTATGACAGAACACTTGAGGACCAAGGGGAAACACAGACACTAGGCATTAGGTGAGAAAAGGGGAATGTCTATATATATACACTGTGTACTGTGTATATATATATACTGTGTACTGTGTATATATATATACTGTGTACTGTGTATATATATATATATATATATACTGTGTACTGTGTATATATATATGGCTCGAAAAATCCAACCATGACAAGAATCTGTCATGAGCTGCATTAATGTCTATCGCTAGGACTATGAGTCTAGACACAGAACAGCAAAAACTGCTATAACCCTAAAAATTGATGAGCTACTCTTAAAGCATACATTTATTTAGTTGTGCCAGACTTCATGGTGTTCAGCGCAAGGCTCAGTAGTTATTACCACTTTTATAAGGGTTCCACGTAAACACGCTTCCTGGAACATTAATCATGTGCTCGAAGGTGTTTCTTAATGTATGCACCAGCGCAACACGGATAGGCACAGCACCAGAGGCGCCACAATACTGCAGATAAGCAGAAACTAATAAGTAACAGCAATAGTGTGTGTATGGTAACCCAATTGTGTAAGCTGGCAGCATGGGAAGGCAAGGATGCTTATGGTAGATGATATCCACCCCCACCTGCATGTGATTCAATGTGATCTCCCAAGGCTGAAGAGCGAGGGGGCAAAGTTACAAGCCAATGGTGGCAGGTGTGTGTGTGTGTGTGTGTGTGTGTGTGGAGAGGGAGGGAGGAGCAGCAAGCACTGCTGTCAGGTGACAAGAAAAGAATAGGAGGAAGCAGATGTGACCAGGGTGAGACTGCTCATAGTGATCGCAGAACTGTGACTAAGTGACCAGCAGGAAGACAGAGTAAGAGAGAGAGAGAGAGAGAGAGAGAGAGAGAGAGAGAGAGAGAGAGAGAGAGAGAGAGAGAGAGAGAGAGAGAGAGAGAAATGGAAGATAGTGTTAGGGAGAAAAAGAATGATTGTGAGATAGTGAGTGAGAGTGAGGAGAGAGAGAAGGAGAGAGAGACAGAGAGAGAGAGAGAGAGAGAGAGAGAGAGAGAGAGAGAGATGGCAGTGAAATGCGGTGACTCCGAGGCATGACATGGACCTCGACTGACAGCTGGAGTCGGTGGGTAGAAAAAAAAAACAAAGCAGGCCGGCTATGCCACCTAATGGCCATCAGAGGGGACACACACTGCCCCCCAGTGGTGAACCTTTGGGTGCTGCACTTCACTGTGCTGAGGGGAAAACAAGAAAGACATCCAAGCAGGAACACAAACATGAGGGAGAGAGTGAGGCAGAGCAAGGGAGAGATGGAGAGAGGATGTGGGAGGGGGAGAGAGGACGTGGGAGGGGGAGAGAAACCCTCCCCCCCCCCAAAAAAAAGAAAAATCTGCACAAACACAATTACAGCGCAAAAACAGTCATAAAACAGGGGCAATAATCAAATGCATAAGGTTTAAGTCAGAGGTTTATGACAAATTACCTTCCTGGGATGATTTCAAATGGAACAGCGGAGGTACAAAATTAACGAGACAATCCGCATTGCCATATCCATAAAATGAACTGTGAACATTTTAATTAATCTTGAAAATGTAATTATTATTCATTTCCATTATGCACCAGAGCTGGGCTGAGACAGACAGATATTAGCACAGCTTCATAGGCCGTGTACTTGATGCTCCCCTCAGAGGGAAATCTCAGGCTTTCAGCCCTGCCTCCATTTCAAAAACACATCCCTGGCTTTGTAGCAGGCAGAGTTCGCATTCACAGTCTTCTTGTGAGAACAAGGACATTTGGATACAACCCACCAATGGGATGGGCTCGCATTTCCCATGATATACTGGATAAGATGAGAGGGGGAGGAAATCAGACTGACACCACTGATCCACACATATATAGCGCACCGACCCGCAGGGAAAAGACGCATCTCAGCGGGCTCTGTGACAGGAAATGGATCCACATCACACATCTCCAGTCAATTATCCGAATCTTGAAACCCCCCTCGCCTACATCCAACGTTAAAAGCATCAACAGATAACATGTAAGCACATGTTACACTTAATCGCATAAGGCGCACCATGAATAACAGCATCAATCAGTGCTGAATTAGGTTCAGCTACATCGGTAACAGTAGGCCACAGCAATCACAAAGCCAGACATGGATGAGCTGCATTAGCACACAGGAGGCTCAAGTCCTCCACAGAGCAGCCTGACGGAGGGAAGGAAGCGAGAAGTCGGTTTGGGGCATGTTTCTCCTGCTAAGCACCTCTAAAGCAGGGGAGGCAAGTTGCTGGGAAAGGTCAGGCCACACAGAATCTGCTGTTTTTTTTTAACGGCTAATTGACGGGACACTGCAGCCTCCACAACGAGCGCTCCACTCCTGGAGGACGCAGGTCAGTTAGCCGTGCAGCACCAGAGAGAGACTGAGGGAGGTAACAACGAAATAAGAAGGGGAGGAGGTGGGGGGGGGGTCCACTACATTTAATAGCTCGTTATCTCTGGCTCTCCATGTGAGGAGAAAGACCCCTGGAAGGCAAAGAGCTCCTGCAGCAACATGCTCCTCACACTCACTGGTGGCAAGGAAAGTGCCTCCGGAGAGATCTGGAAAAGCCTCATTAAACGGAGGCCCAAGAGAGAGAGCAACCCATCACCCTAGCCCACCTGAGATGATTATTTAAATTTAAAAGCCTTCCTGAGCTCCAAGCCATGTCAGAGTAGCCAACAGAAACAAATAAAAAGAGGCAGTTTAGGGGATGGAGGGGAGGCACAAGAGGGCTTGCAGCCGGAGGGAGAAGGATTGGGTAAGCACAGAGATTGGGAGTATATTAGGGCGACTTTCTACCCCGCTGCAACCACCTGGTGTGCACAGGCACATTCTAGTGCCCTCATTATAGAGATCAAATCCTCAGATCTCCATAAAATAATTACCAAAAGCTGATTTTGAAAGAGAAATCTGAAAATGCAAAGGAAGGGGGACGTTGAACGATAAAGGAAAAGAGTACGATGAAGAGGGAGAACATTTTTAGTTTAATCTCGTCACCGTGTTCGATACGTGGGAGAAAATAAATTGTAATTGGTATGTGCAGGGGCCCAATTACTCGTGGCTTTCATGGGATTTCCCTGAGGGACAGGGTCCAGTGTCATGGCGAGGTGAGCGAACGAAGCAAAAGACCTATCGATCGCATCTTGCACGGAGGGTGAAATAAAATCGAGCAGACAGCCCTAACCAGCTGTTGGCTTAAGCAACGTAAACGCCGAAGATGAAAGGGCAACTCCAATGACACTCAAAGGACAGGGAACAGGTTAAGGAGGGTGGGGGATGGGACATAAGAGTAAACGGACGAGGAAGGTGGTCCTTTGCTAAGGCACCTAAATGCTGCCTTGTTTCATACAGTCTGCTTCATTCCTCTTCCCCAATCCATCACCGAGTCCTTACAAGCCGAGGCACAATGCCCACACGCGATCCAAAACACGGCCAGAGTTCTGTTCAAGCTGCAGCAGTAACCGCCGTTCCGACAACCAGCGCTCGGCGCTGAGGAAAACACGAGGCAGCCGTGTACTTATTTTTGGATGTGGTAAACAGCGTGTGCCATGATCTGGGAAATGAACAGCAGAATTGGCATGAGAAAGAGCAAGGAGGGAGAAGATGAAAGAATGAGTCATAACTGCTTTACAATTCCTTCGCAGGCGCAGCCAATATAACTAACTGTGTCTTCAAGGAATAAGAGAAGTTCTGTTTTCCCGTGATAGTGGCTGACATTTTAAAATCGCTGCCACGTGTTCGGCAAACCAGTTCCTTCCCCCGGTATGTCGTCTACCATTACATACCCTGGGCCAACCACATAAGCAGACATATATTTTAAAATGTCCAGAGACAGAAAGGAAAAAAATCAGAAAGAGAAAATGCTAAACACATCACAACAGACTCAATTTATCTCCTCGTTGAGTGCACACTCATCCCGTGGGGGCTCCCACCAAAAAATCTTAACAGAGGATTAAAATCCATTTGCATTTATATGCAAGCCTGAGTTGAAGAGCATCCTTCTCGGTACCCTCACATATACTAATTTGCTAATGAAGGAAATCTTCGTCATTAAAGCGCCAGCACGTGGTCTCTCCTGGGGGCCTCAGGAAGTCATTTTTAGCCCTACAGCTGCAGAGCCACACACACTCTCTCAGCGGGACCTGGTGCAGGGTGTGCGCACAGCGTGCAGGCAAAACAAACTGCCCCATAACGCGACACTGCTTATGGCCGTCATCAGCAGGAATGAGCACAACTTTTCAGAGACTAAACGCTAATTGTTTAAGTGCTTCTCATAAAATATTGGGAGAGGCAGATGAAAATGTGGAAGTAAACAAGGAGTTTTTTTCAATAGTGTGTCAAGTGAATGGGTTATTGTAGCGAGTAGCAACCAGAGTTAGTTTCCCCCCCAGCTAAAGGCAGTCGACTATATGCATCTGGTTGAATGGTAACTTTCAAGGGCCAACAACAACATTCAAAACTGTGTAATCTTGATCAGTCTTTTCAAAACTAAAGATAATCCATACTAAAATAATTCATAGCTGTAGCCCCATTCACTCCAACATGTATATTTTATGTGAGATGAGCCAATATAGATGCAGATATGGAATTTTAGGGTCGATAATGATAACCAATATTTATCGGTTTGTTGTGGCCGATACGATAACCGATAATATTACTCTTGAAAAACAAATGTGAAAAATTTATTGGGGACAACATTTTATAAGCATAATTTAATTGCAGTAAATTTACCTACCACCAATGACAGACAGAAATCATAATAGTCAAGTCAATGGTACAGCAGAAATAGCAGTAGCTTAGGCCTATGTGTTGCTCCTTTAAGTGAACGTGACGTTCAACACAGATAAACGGCTAGAAGCTGGGTATAGTACATATATACATATATACTTATGTATAGTTTCAACTGTGGGTAATTGAATAAAGGAAATACATCCACACAGATGACATTATTTTGAGGAAGAAGTAGCCAACCAAGCTCATGTAGCGTGTAGCCAGACGGGCCTTACGTAGTTGAGAAATTAGGGCAAATATCAGCGCAAATTATCGCCCCAAAATTCCATTGTCGGAACAATAATAATATTTACATTTTTTCACTTATCGGCCGCCGATATATTGTGCATCCCTAATATAGATCAACGATCAAGAAAATGTCCAGGTTATTGATGCATGTAATGGGAATGTTGTATGAGGCCTGGTAGTATTCATCATCATAAATGTTTTTCTGTTAGGCAATGGTATAATGCCTTGAGCTCAGCAAACCAACTCAAAGGGTAACATGCAGGACCAGAAGCCAATAAACAAAGGGCAACGCTAGGTCAATTCCATTAACATCACACCCCAGTTTATGCCTAAAGCTGGCAACATGCACCAACTACTCACCAGCCACGCAGCTTGTAGGCCTCTGGCAAGTCTGGGTTCACCATGACCACGCTGCTAAAAAGGGTACTGAGAGAGCGGCCACCAAAATCTGAGAGACGTGCCCCTTTGATGGCCAGGATGGGCTGCCCACTGCCATCAAAAGTCTCTGCCTGTGAAGGAGAGAGGGGGGGGAGAGAGGGGGCGAGAGAGAGATAAACATAAACAGGGTGAGAGTGAAGGATAGGAGATGAGAGGAAGAGAAAGAGGGAGAGCGGGAGAGAAAGATATAAGAACAGCTGCAAAATGTACACACTGCATCTGGGCCACACACCGTCTCCTTCTGCATAAATAAAATATATGTACAGAGAGAGGGTGAGCCAAGGACTGGAGTCAGTGGATCAGATAGGAGTTGACGCGCAGGTTCTTGCTATTTTAAATCGCTCTTTATGCAGCACACATCACACTGCCTCCTGCAAATCCCACCAGATAAGCAGAGACTGCCAAACAAACACAAAACCGACGCTCCTGCTGCTCGGCGCAATGAAAGGATGGTGGTGGCAACCTGCACGCCGTCCCTGTGTGGCCCAGCTCCACAAACATGCAGGGGCCCACTACCGCTCCATCTACAGCACCCCCCCCCCCCAAACACACCACATGTGGTGCTGTTTACTCAGGCTTCCGGATTAGACTGCCAGGCTGGACAGGTAGGGGGCGGAGAGAGGGGTGGGGTGGGCTGGCTCTTTCTGTCTCCCTAACTTCCCACTCCTCCTCTGCCTTCACCCCTTCTGCTTCCCTCTGCTTTACCAGCATGAGTCAGAACCCCTAACTACTGACTGATGCCACCTTCTCTGACAGGACAAGTGGAAGGAGAAAACCCATAACAGCACGAGCCGTTTGCTGGTTTAAGCTCAGGACGGGAGAACTGTGCAGCTTTGGCATCCCCTCAATCTCAGAGGCTAGAGCATTAATGCATGCTGGGCAGTAGGGAACAACCTGGGTTTCAGAAAGTAAAAGACATGTATTCCTGTCATGTATTCCTTTTTCTGCTTGTGCACTTAAGGCGATTTCACTAATTTGCTGATCTATCCGACTGAGGAATTGTGCTAATTAGAATCAGCCATTTTGGGAAAGGTTGAAACAACCTTTTATCTTCTGAAGCCAGGATGTCCACCTCTGATGCCACTGTTGGTGGACTCACCTCAGCTCCCCACATGGTGAGGGTGATGACTCGGGCAGACATGTCCATCAGGTGGACATTCCTCTTGGACACCTCACGGCTGTTTTTGGTGGTGATGCGAGTCACGTCCTCCACGGTCTTGACTACACCGATCACATCTGGAAAAAAGGACGAGAGTGAGGTTCAAAGCAAGAGTGCTGTTAGCACTACAGACCCACATTCTCCCTAAGACAGTAAATAATTCAAAATTAAACCTGATCCTGGTAGTGCTGTACTTTTACTTGTAAATTCAACACCTTCGGAGCATGGCTGTCACAATCCCCTGAGCTCTGGTGACACCCTGTGTAAACATGCCTAAGCCACGGGGAAGCCAGCAGTCGTATTGGTGGCATAAAGACTCGTCAGGTTTTGCGACCACCTGCCGCTTGGCTCTGAAGACCTCTCTGAGACGTGATGCATATGCACGCACTTAAAACCCACACACGAGAAGCATACAATCCAATCCAGACGCACACGCCGCCACCACCGCAGCTCTGTACGGCGCACACCCCAAGCTGCCGTCTTCAGAAAAAAAAAAAAAAATCTCTTATCCCACATTGTTGTGACTCATTTGGCCATGATTAAGCTGACTTCCTCTAATCGCCGGCGACATGGTGCTGGGGTCCCACCGCGAGACAGCTCCGATGCACTACATGCTCCAGTCGCCATTATGATAATTACCACCATGCTTATTACCTCCTAATTTCACCGGTGACAAGAGTCGCCTTCTTCTCAACTCGCAAGAAAGCTATGCGAGAGTGGGAAAGGGAGGGTAGGGGTATGGGAGTGGGACCAAAGTCAATCTGCGCCACAGGCCATTACTGTCATCAGTATTATTAATATTACTTTTATCGCGACTATTATAATTACCCGGGCCTCCTGGGCCCTGGTTGCATCTACAGTAACTGAGATGCTGGGACAGCTCAACCAGCGGTAATTATGGCAGAGAGGCGGTTATTAATGATAACCATCATGCCACTCGGAGTCACGGTAGGCCGCTCTCATTCTCCTTCTCCTCCTGTTGCCGTTGCTTACCTACGATAGCATCCTTGTCATGCGCCTCCAGGTCTCCGATGGGCACGAAGTTGCACTGCAAGGTGGGCACATCGTGGCTGTCCTCGCAAGGGATAACAGAGGAGTCACCATTCAACGTCATTTCATAGTCATTCTTCAAGGTCGAGTACTGCTTATTGGCCATCTTCAGCGAGCCCTTGGAGATGTAGTAGACCTGGGGAAAGCAAGTGGCAAGAATGAATTTAATCTGAACTGCTCAATAAGAACCACTGCCTAGTATATGTCTAACAGGAAGGCTACACCGGGCATGTAACTGAAGGGTTCCATTTGCAAAGTGTCTCCTGTAACAATTAGCTGCCACTATAATCAATGGAACTGGCTACACCACACGTGATAAAGGCGCCTATGTTTTAAAAAAAAATTAGACCAGTCTTCTAAAACAATTTCTTAGCTTATGCGGAGCGCTTCAATTGCGGACCAGGTGTAGCACGGGCCTAACAGTAAAGGCGTTGCTTTGTCTTTAGATGTGCAGAGCAATCAATGGCACAACATATTTTTATTTACTGCCATTTACATGCAAGAATTCACACAGGAGTATAAACAAGCACACAAACGGAAAGGCAAATCTCACCTTGCCCTGCTCAACCAGCGTGTAGAATTTGTCCACCTCCTGATTGAATCCAGTCACTCGAATCTCTCCCTAGGAAAAAGAATCAGAACATGTTTCACTTCCATAACCAAATCACAAATATACTAAATTTTTTCCCCCAGAGTGACACAAAGTAAAAAATAAATAAATTGGTTCCTTACACTTTCATCTACCAAGTCCATGGAGAACAACTTTCCCTCCCCTCGCGAGTTACTCCATGTACGGACACCACTCTTGTTAGTAACCCGAGCTCGAATAGTCCACCTGTGGAGCAAAGAAATATTCACTCACTTTCAATACATTACAATAGCAATACTCAGTGAAATGTTACAGCCATCACCAGATTGAAAATGTCAAAGCATGCACTTTCAAGTTTTTCAAAGCCGTTAAGTGATTTCTAATGAATGATTGTGGGCAGTTCAAAGACCCATTAAAGTAAGATGCCCTGACTTTATTAACGGTTGTTTTATAGACAACAAGTCACATTGTTTAATTGTGTGCATTTTTTCCATTTTCCATTGTGTGCCTTTTTTTTCCCATTTACGGCAGAAATTTCTGCAACTTACTTGGACTGATATGGGTTCAGGCTGGCAATGGGGGCAATTTTGGATGTGCCTCCTGGTGTATTGGGTGCAACCAGTGGATTTTTGGCAAATGCAGATTTGTTTGAGCCCTTGTTCATACCTGTTGAAAGACAAGGAAAGACAAAGGGGTGAAACAGATGTTGAATTTGGTAAAGTGGCATTTAATACATCTGGCGGTCTGGTTTTAAATGTATGGAAAATCTAGGACAAACGTAATTGCAAATCTCCTCAAAAATATCCTGCACTTCCAATCACTAGTCAAAAATAGCTAATAACCACATTATAGCCACAATTTCATGAGCTTAGTTATATAATATATCGTAATTCTGTGGGCCTCCTCTCCTAATTTTGAATTGGGCATCTCAATGATGAATGGTAAGACAAAAGGCAGAGAATGATACCAATGACGGCAAATCAAAAATAATGCAAAATGGTGGATTTCCATTCAATTCCATTATCCTTACAGGCTATCAATTGCTTTAATGGACATATACAATGTAGAGGGTACTAATAATTCAAGGATGAACGATCAATAAAACATTTAATGTGATTCAACACAAAACCTGAAATTATCACAATACTCAACCGAATTGATCCCCCTCCCCACACTTCTAGCCAGTGTGATAGCCCAATCTCACTAGTTGATCTTTTAATCAATACAAACAGTGAGCTATCGCTGCACACAATGTAATGGACCAAAGCAGCCAAAGGAGGCGACTTAATTCCAATTCTGCTACAGGCCTATATGCTGCCACCTGATGGTCAACACAGTGCCCTACACACACTGACCCCATATTATGCAAAATTAATAGTTGTGCTTCAGGCATTTTTTTTCTCTACATTTCAGATGAATTAAAAACTTCAAGGAGGTCCAATAACCGGACAACAAATAACTTAAAATAAATCAACTTTTTTTTGCACAGAAAAACACAACCTACTTCCATCCAAATCTCAAAATGGAGGAATAGCAAGCAGAGGCTTATTTGTCATTTACCATCAGTTCCATTCTGGGACTGCAAAGGGCGGACAGGAGGGGTAGGAACTGCGGACTGTGGGGCCTTTGCCTGACCTACAGGATGGGAATGTGGGGGAAACACACACACTATTTCAGTACACACACACTATTTCAGGGAGGACAGAGAAAGGACAGAGGAGTCATAAGAGCCTCTCTAGTGCCTCAGTGGGGAAGGGCAAAATAGTCATCGGTTGTACAGTAGAAAATAAACAACATGTTTTAACCCTGCTGGCTTCATACCTTCAACATAGGGGGTAGGTTCACCAATTTTACCATCAACCTCCTCGGCCATTTTTATGATTTCTACATCTAGGACCACCACGACACGTCTGCACAAGGGTTCAAGAGGGGAGGGGGGGGGGGATGAGAATGCAATCAATCCATATGCAAAAAACACTACACAATATTATCAGAGATACTTCAGATACAGAAGTTCGGATACAGAGAAACCTTACAAAAAAGTTTCACAAAGACATGGTACACAAATAGTCCCAAAACACATCTAAGAAATCAGACAGACATAGAATTCTTCCTTTCCATGAAGACGAATCTGTTAACGTATGAAAAAGTGTACGTGTCATTACTAATGAATTATGAGAATTGCATTACGATGCCATTTCCTGATCTCCATATGTCATGCTTCGGTAAAAAAAAAAAGAAAAAAGTTACACATAAAAATGACCTGCAGCACAAAAAAAAAGAGAGAGCAACCACAGCTATTACCGTCCATCTTTGAGCACGTTGGTCACACTTTTCTTCAGCAAACACACACAGTTGGGCGCCAGCTGGTTCTGTTCTGCCATTGGGTTGAGCTGTGTTGAGAGCATAAAAGCTGTAGCAGAGACAAAATCAGTCACAATTAGGGTTGCAAAGGGCGGAAATTTCCGGTAAATTTCCAGAAACTTTCCATGGGAAGTTAAGCTGGGGGATTTTGGGAATATTCCAAATTGGAAACTTTCATGGAATTAAAGGAAATTATGGGAATTTACGGGAATTAACTGGGAATTTTTGGTAATTCATACTGTTTCATATACAAACATTAACATTTTGTTTCATAATAAGCGATATGATTTGTTTGTTCGTATTGAGGACAAAAGTGACGATAAGCCAACAACTGGGCAACTCCGTTTGCAAACTTCCCCCAGTTTCACACCAGTTATTCCCACATGAGATGACATTTTCACTGGGAATGTATTTTCCCCATGCACATGAATGAACACACCATAGGTTTCCTTTATGTCTAGTAGCCTATGCTGATTGCTGTGTGCATGGGATTGACGTATGTGCAGGGTAGAAATTTGACTGAAAATTGCATTAAATCAGGTTGTTTTAACTAATATTATGCTGCAAGATGGGGTTTTGTCCACTACATTTAAGTTTCCTGTTATAGACTAACTTGCCATATTAAAAATTCCCAGTTTATTCCCATTATTTCCTGTTAATTTCCATATATTCCCGTTAATTCCCATGGAAAGTTTCCAACTTTGAAAATTCCCGGAATTTTGCAACCCTAGTCACAATAGAGATCGCCATCTCATGCACACAGGTGTCATCTCGGGCAACTGTGAAACTGTACAGACTGAAACATGACACACATCCATCCCAGTTCACTAAGCCAAGGTTCTTCTTGAGACAAACAACAAAGACAAAATTGCTGCTTAATAGGTGCCCGAGTTGTCATAAGTTATGTACGAGCTAACGGGTCATCCTAACTTCTGGCTAAATTGGACCACATGAGGAGGATGAAACCGATTCTTCTTGGGATATTTTGTACCCTCTGATGTTTTGGCACTCAACTTCACAGATGCTACCTCCTGCTGGCAGGCCAGGGGCACTTAAACCCTGCATAAAAACAAACATGTGGAGGAACCCGACAATCTCAGTGCTACCAAAGTCCTTTTAGGCAAGTCCCTCCACTCGGCGGCCATATAGCAACGCTTTTTGGGCACTCATAGGGCATCCTATTCAGCAGAAATGTGCGTGCGCAAGGCTTCACGACACCAATCTTGCTCCAGCGGCGAGTTCACAACACATGATTGGGAAGATGTCTTCACATCACACCACATGATTGGCTCAATGTATTCACATGTCGACATTTTGCCAAGGAAGGGATGGGATATGTGTAGACAACGGCAACCCCATGCATTTCTATGGAGGATTTTCTGAGTGCAATATAAGACTGAATATAGCAAAACTATATTTACCCTACATTTCTAGGGCGGGTCTGTTGATATGACAGAAAGTGCTGCCTCCTTAATAACCTCATCTACTAGGTAGTCCATTTTGTACAGTGTAAGCACCTGAATGACCTAAAACAAAGCCATTACTAAAAGTAGTGTGTAGCACAAGGATGCTACGTGGTAACACAGCACCATCACATATGTCAGGGCTCTCTTACAGGAGTATTACGAGGCTGGAGGTATAACTGTTTGTCTTTTAACAGGAACAAAGACACTCACAGGACATAGTGTGCAGTCCATCGCTCATCATGAGGCGGAAGCGGGCCGGTCCATTCCCTCCATCGATTTTGCGAATATTCTGCCAAACAAAAGAACAATAGCTATGTGCATGGCAGAGACATGTAGGCAGAATGAGGCAAACCTTCATGACACAAGTGATGCACTTTAAACCCACAGAAAATGTTACTACATGACAATGTAGGAATGTTAGATTACTTTACACGTGTGACAGTAAAAAAAAAAAAAAAGAAAAGCAGGACAGTAGTATGCAGTGCAGGAAAAGGAAATTAATTGTGAGGTAGCCTACTCACCACCAACTGCAAAACTGGGCTGCTGACATCTTGGCCTTTAGTCAGAGCCTGGTAAACAAAAAGGAATCCAGGAACATCACTGCCAAATCACTGCATTGAATTGTCATTGATTGCTACAATGACTCCATTAGCAGCATCGCAAATACTGATATGACAGAAGACATTCAAGGTAAGATTGTGTTTCTAGTACAACTTTCCGGGCTATTTCATGGCCAGGCCAAGAACGAATACGTTAAGTTCGCAAGGGGAGCGGTGCTTTTCCCCTCAGATAACGTTACGACGATGCTATTGCAGCCCTCATGAGGATATATTTGTACAATTACCCATAGTTAGATGTTAGCTACAATAAGACTTGTCAACATGAGCTTATACTTGAGCTGCATTAGTAACAGTTAGCTAACGATAGCTAGGCAGCGACCAAGCAATTCAGGTATCTGTTAGCAAACTTAGCAAGCTACACTATGCTATCAGTGTTGCCATAACTATAGTGCAAAGACTTGAGATACTATTCGAACACAGCAAGCTGTACTTTGGGCTTTCACTGCTAAGGCATCTAGCGTACAGTTAAATTTAGCATTGGTCCACTCTCTTAGCTAGGTTACGCATCTAACAGGAACGTTGGCTAACGTTAGCCAAAAGTGTCTTCATTCTATCAACTGTCAGGTTCAGTATGAACACCATTTACGTTTATAGCAGTCATAACAAAAATAATATTTTTTGTCCAAAACTTGTTCATTTGAAGAGCTTAATTAACGTGCATGTCCTGTTTACCACGTTGGTAAATGTTAGCACTTCGCACCAAATTGTTATGTTCAGCAGGTTTTCAACTCTGGAATAAAATAGTCAGAAAGACAATAAATGTGTGGGGGGGAATTACGTACCTCTATTGCTCCCTCTGTTAGAACAACATCCATGTTTTCTGTAAATATTAATGGCGAAAGGACAAAATGTTAAAGTTAATGTTCGCTGACACTGTGTTCCTACGCAAAGTGTCTGTTGTGCCAAGCTTACAAGGCGCGCCAACTCTCTCCAAACGCGCGAATCTACTGTGATTGTTCACAACTTCCCTTGCGTCATTTGACGAAGACTATTTAGATCCGGTGCAATGTCTTAAGTCACGCCATCATTAACCTTTTTTAGGATTTACATTAATTATATGTTATACAGTGGCTTCACATCCCATAATCAATAAAGTCCTTAGAGAAATAACTGGACAAGTTACAAGTTATTGGTGAACTGCTACCAATAATAAATGAAAATTCAACATCACTCCGCTCCCACTATCTTCGGTTGCTTTAGGAACATGATTCATGGCAGAGTCAGAGTGCCCCCCAAAGAGGAACATTTAAGACCCATTTCATATCAGACTACACGAAAGTGTACCCAAACACCTAAAAAAATAGTCTTCTTCTTCTTCTTCTTCTTTGGATTTTAACGGCAGCTAGCATCCAACTAGTTGCATTACTGCCATCTACAGGACTTTTAATGCATTACACTATATTCTAAACCAGTATATGTATCCAGTATCCATTAAAACCAGTATCCATTAAAAACTTAAATTATTTTTCCCCTCCCACTTGACCCTATTTCTAAAATACCTTTCAGAGACAGATCTTCTACTCCAATCTCTCTCAAATCTAAAAACAACTCTTGTCTGTGGGAATCATAGTTTTTACAGGACATTATAACATGATGCACTGTCTCCAGCTCCAGAACACAATCCATTCTGATGTTTTCCTAAAACAAAGAGACTACTGTTCAGAAATGTATGTCCTATTCTCAATCTTGCAATAATAACTTCCTTATGTCTCACCCCCTTTTTAGAAACATTAACTGAGTCAATTACCCTATAGAAAAAAGGTGCCTCCCTTTGTTTTCTTGTTCCCAAAGCTGTTGCCATTTTAAAATAATTTCCTGCCACACAATACTTTTGCCTTCTGACTTAGACAGATTGATGTGGACATCTATAGCTTCCTTTTCCACAGCTTTCTTGGCTAACTTATCAGCCTTTTCATTTGACCTAATGCCCACATGAGCTGGAACCCATAAAAAAGAAATTTCTACCCCCCTCCTTTTTACATCGCTTATTACCAGTAGAATCTCATATATAAGGTCTTGATGGCTCTTTGATAACCCTTTCCCTAAACTATTGATAGCTGATACAGAATCACTACATATCAACACTTTACGAGTTTGAATCTTTGCACTGCCATCAAGATTGCATATAACTCCACTGTAAATAAGAAAATTTGAAGTTCTTTTAAAGGTTTGCATATTCCAACCCTGAACAACAAAAGCTGCCCCTGAAGCACCAGATTCTTGATCCTTTGATCCATCTGTAAAAATTAATAAATGCTCTTGATAATTTTTTTGTACATTTTTTTGTACACAACACTGCACCAAATCCATCTCAGGATTTTCAGACTTAAACTTAAGCAGCTCTAAATCTTTCTTTTGGACCTCTAGTTGCCATAATGGAATTGAAGGCCACATTACTCCTGAACAGAAGCTCTTATCCAGAATAGACAGTTCTTGTGCCACAGTCTCCCCTGTCCATCCAAAACATGACAGATTTGCCACTTCTCTCTCCCAGCTTGGTTGAATAGCAACTTTAACTGGGTGATCACACCCTTGAACCATTAAATTGACCCCCGAGTGCCTGCAGCTGTTTTCTTCGCAAGTATAATGGCATCTCTCCTGTTTCTATCTGTAAAGAACACACTGGTAAAGAGCGCACGGCTCCTGTACAAATTCTTAGCGCTTTTGCTTGGACTACATCTAGTCCAGCTAAAACTGACTTGGCTGCAGATCCATATGCCAGACACCCATATTCAATTCTAGCTGTAATTAAATAAATATAAATCTGTTTCAGAGAAGCTATGTCTGCCCCCCAGTCCATTCCACTAAGACACCTCATTAAATTAATAACTCTTTTACACTTGTCAATAACCTAGATACATGCTCCCTCCATGTAAGTCTAGAGTCAAAAAAGACACCAAGAAATTTAAAACTTTCAACCCTTTTCAAGTCCCTGCCATACATCTTTAGTTTAAGACTTTCATCAATTTTCTTTCTAGTAAAAAACATAATTTTAGTCTTCTCGATAGAAACAATGATAGTCTTGCACGCTGCACTGTTTGTAGCAGTGACCAGCATCGCCGGCGGCTTGTTAAATTATGTTGAGGTGAGTTTAACATTTCATGTATATATTATTCAGGCCTACTTGAAGTCTAGTTGCCAAGGCTACATGAAAAGACCAAACTACCAAAATCTACATATTTCAATATCACAATCCATACATTTTGCATAATGTGAGTGCACTGAACTGATTAGGTTCATTCGACTTGATGCAGACTCGATGTGATGCATGGGTTGGGTTGAACACAATGCATAGGCCTACTAAATGTCCGACTTCGAACGGGTGGAACCAAAGATTGCATAGCCTATTAGTCTAGTTGCATTTAGGCCTACTTGAACCCAGAAATGTTGAGTAGCCTACCCTAAAGTTGTATTGCAGAAATGTCATCTATAGGCCTAGTGGATGAAATTCAACTTGGTTGCTAAAAGTTGCACTTTGGGCAATTAGCATAAAGCATACAAGATAATTAAGGTGAGACACAGGTGAATAGGGTAAAATGTTATATCACCATGAAACGTTGATTACTTATGTTGAGAATGAGAAGATGAGAAAAAATGTATTGCATGTTTTTTTCTATTTTAATGTTTAAATATGCAAATGAGGCCCTATCTCATTAAATATGCCCTCTTACAAACAAGATCAGATCGTGTGATAAAACCAGGCTCAAGGGAAAACGTATACTTGGGGGTCTGAGTTGGTGAAAACCTTTAAGGAACCTGGTCAGGAGGCAGTGTTGATCTATTACACCATTCTGGCCTTCATCGTGCCCATATGAAGAAAGGGATTGATTTTATTGAAGTGGTTAGACTAAAAGGCAGGTGTAAGGCAGTAACCCCATAGAATGCCCATTCATTTAGGATCCCCCACCCCCTGTCAGAACCGATGTGTGGCCTTCCGATAAAAAACTGTTTTTATCTTGAAAGTTAAATTTACTCAAACGGCTCTCCACAAAGAAGAAGAATCTTCCTCTTTAAATCCCTATTTCTCACACTTCCTCTAAAGCTGGTGCGTGGCTGCCTTGCTTCACCCAGGTGGGTCCTACCAAGTGGTGGTGGTTAAGGTTTCTACTTCACTGTAATGCGCTTTGGATGCTGTGATACTGTAGGTATTATAAATCATTATCATTTATTATTATTACTCGACTCTGGCCAAATTTGGAGATGAAGTTGTCTCAAAACACGCATTTTCAATATGTTGATGATCACTCACTGAATACACCAGGACTGTACAGGTAAGGCAGTGCCCTGTGTCTTGACGTGTTTAGAGTTTCTGTCTGGAAGGGAAAAAAATGTATGCTAGATAGATAGACGTCTGTTAGACTGTCATGTTGCTTTTTGCCCTTTCATTTTCTGGTAAATTGCTTTTTAAAGTGTAGGCAATTTGATATACTGCATTTTAGACACTTAATATCAGTGATTGGACATACAAGGGAAGGAGGCAGAGCTGAAGGTGTGCATGCATACACACACAACCTACAAATGCAAAGCATAACAATGACATTTTGTAGATCAGACTTACAAGAGATAGATAGATAGATATAGATAGATAGATACTTTATTGATCCTCAGTTGAAGGAATGTTTATTACTTCAGTGTTTTCCATTTTTATTCACTTACAGGCTGAAATGACCACAGAAAACAAAGTTTGACATTTATTTAAAGTTACTTTTCATTAATCTAAAGCCAGTATATAATTTAGAACTTTAATCAAAAAGTCAAATATAGACAAGAGGGTCATTTTGTTTTGTTATACACTGAAAATAAAGTTGATGTTTTTGCAGATAGAAAATCCATACATTCTCAGCGTCTCTATAGCTCTGCTTTGTTTTGCAGAAGGGAGGAATTGGCAAGGATTTGAAAGTAGTAATGGATTTTTCCATCCGTGTTGATCTGCTAGCCAGTCTAAAATCCCTTTAAACTTGAAACAGTGGTCTTCTTACTTAGGAGGGTGACCCCCATAAATCTTGTCCTTTATGGCAGGGAAACCCATTTTATCTGGACGTTCTGATGCCGTAACCATGGAGGGAGACTCAGGATTGGGGTTGGTGACAACGCCGAGGAAGACGGGTGTTAACGTCTGGTCGTCCATGAGGGCAAAGAAAAAAGGCTGATTGACACTGAAGGAGGGGTTAGAGCGTGAGATGGAGATGCTGGTTGCAGCTGCAGCCTCAGCTCCTTCTTCTGTGATCTCCATGCTTGTTTTGTGCTGGACACTGGATACTACCAGGGGACTGTCGGAGATGCTTGCCAGATTTGGACTAGTAAACAGCTCTCCCAAACCTGTGTGGTGAAAATTGAGGTAACAAATGCACACAGGACATGCACTGAGGGGCAGCCGTGGCCTACTGGTTAGCGCTTCGGACTTGTAACCGGAGGGTTGCTGGTTCGAACCCCGACCAGTAGGCACGGCTGAAGTGCCCTTGAGCAAGGCACCTAACCCCTCACTGCTCCCCGAGCACCGCTGTTGTTGCAGGCAGCTCACTGCGCCGGGACTAGTGTGTGCTTCACTTCATTGTGTGCTGAGTGTGTTTCACTAATTCACGGATTGGGATAAATGCAGAGACGGGATCAAAAGAGTATATATACTTATATACACTACTTGGACCAAATAAATGGCTTTAGAACCCTCCCCATCATCATCAATGCAAGATATTTAAAAAAAACAAAACGCAACTCTGGGCAGAAAGAAATGTGATGTTGGGTGCATTAGCGCATAGTATTCAAAATACAAAGTCCAAAAAAATACTTTTTGTGAATAAGTGTGCAACTGTTTGGGCATGCAGTGATAGAGTGGATCTCATTTGCATCTTTACACCTTGTCAGTTGTGCCACTGAAAATAACATACCAGTAGTGTAGTTTGACAAGGTGTTGTTAGGCACGACGCGCAGTGGAATGAGATAAAATGGCCAATGTGGCAAATCATCAGAAAACATGTTGTAATTGTTAGGAGGACTCTGTCAGCAATGTTAGTCTGCATTGGTCCATACAGGGTTTTTCTCTTACCTATGCTGGTCAAGGCCTCCTCTAGCTCTTGACCGTACTCCAGCTTAAATTTGGGCAGTCGGACCAGCATGCTCCTCTCCTTTGGAAAACGGGCGTAGAGGTCTGAAGTATTAAAATTTGCTGCAATGTCGGTCATGTTCACCTGTCCTGACATGGGCAACACTATTAGAAGGCTCATTTGGTCCTTAAATGGGAGACGAGCAACCTATAGGTGACAAACAGAGAGAAAGCAAGTATGATAATGTGTTGAAAAAAAGCACATCAAATACTGCCACAACAACAACTATTTGCTGAAAAAGGAAAACAGAGGATGAGTTACCTGAGCATCAAGCTCATTATGAATGAGAAGTCTCAGGGGGTATTTGGGTTCAACCATCATTTCTACATTCACAATATGCTTGTTGTCAATGTAAAAAAGATCGCTGGAGGTATGTCTGGGATCAAAACATGTCTGCCACTTTCCTGTGAGAGAGACATGAAGATTACTTGAAACCTACTAATCAGTGTTGAGTCATCCTTCAAAAGCTCCAAAAAGAACATCACAGATTCAAACCACCTCAATAATTCAACTGACTTGGGCTATTCAGCATGCTGAGAGTCAAACACAGATGTTCTGTTTTGCACTCACCTTTGTAATGCACAGCGTTAATGAGCATAAGCACCAGATTATGTGGAAGGCTGGCCAAGAAGTCCGTCACCTGACCACTGGTGGCTTTCTCTACCCACTCATTAACCTCCTTTATCCCAGCCAACACTTCTGGCTCGGAGCCATACATTTCCTGGGACATTTGGGCAAATTCCTTTTTGGGCTCAAATCCTATGGGGGGATTTCACTGAGCACTTAGATTTTTCAAATATTTTAATAATTTTCATGATTTTCAACAAACACTGATCAGAACTGCCATTGTCTTAAAACATGTGGGATGATACTTTCAATTACACATTTATGTTTTAGGGTTCATATTTTAGAACTACATTATGTTGCAAATTTTGAGCCCTGCTCTTACCTTCTTGAGTGTACATGCGGGTGGCAATCTGAATGTTGCTCTTCTGGAGATGGTATAGGAGGCTACGTAGCCCCTTGTGGTAGCAGGGCAGTGCGTCTGTATGCAAATGTTCCAGTAGCAACTGCTCAGTTTCATTTACAGCTCCTGAAAAAAGATGCAGATACAGTCTATCAGGCGCTTTCTTGAAACTTGCAAAGCACAATAACGTGCAAACGCACCCAGCCAGACGCTCGCAGTGAATTTTCATCACTTTTTCATGGAATGTGATGACACAAGCAAAAGAATTTTAGGATAGTTTTTGCATCAGGTGGACAGTGTCTGAAAAGATCTTTGCATTCAGCAACCTCCTTCTATCGTTTACAAAATATGATGAATGACTGAAGCCTTACCCAGGGCCAGCTGGGAGAGACCCAGGGAAAGGCTGAGAGGCGAGATGATCACGTTGGGCTGCTCAGGCCCTATCGGCAGCTTCTCCATGAGCTTCAGGCCCAGCTTCATGACCCCGCTTCCTATGGCCTCCTTGAGCTCTGAACTGGAGAGCTCAGCACAGAGGCCATCGGTCTCCTCCTCTGACGTCCCGTCTCGGCCAACTGTGCCCGGCTCTGTGTGGTCCGGTGCTCCAATGGAACTTGATGTGGACTGGGGAAGAGACGATGGCCCTGTAGTTGGCGGCGTCCCTAAATTCTGAAACAGAGCATCCTGTTTAGACACAGCGATGACTGCTGTTGGAACTCTGGACACTGTGCTTTATGTGTTAATCACTGGTGGTGCGGACCTCTATTGGCTTACTGGGCATCAGTGGAATGAGTGGCACTAAGGGGATCTTCCCATCTTCTATCACCTCTTCATCCTATGATGACATGAGAAGACAATACAATATGTCTAATGACAAGGGTGAGCAATTATATTTTTCTGAACCCCAAAACAGTGTTGTCTTTTTAAACAGTATGATTCAAGGCCTTACTGTCCATGCATGTCTAAAGTGGCAAAGCAGTAGGAGTGCAAGTAGTCTGTAGTCCATGTCCTAGCAGCCAGACTGTCAAAGAAAAAGGATTTTTTTAAACCAAAATTAGAAAGGTAGAGACGAACAAACAAGCAAAGTCTGCTGGACTTTGAACAGTTTCCATAGCCAGGGATGACTATCCAATATCCATTCTAAACTGTTTACTTATTTGTAAATGTGTCCACATTTACGGTTTTCTACCAACAATTTGTTTTTTTTATATCACTGTGTAAGAGAATATCAAAACCATGATTGTCCTTGTCTAACTTACTTTTAGACAATAATGTGATTATGTACTGACACATGTCCTTGTTTTTCTTCTCCCTCTGTTATAGAGGAGAGATCAATAATGACAACTTGGTATCTATATTGGTTTTACAATACTGTGAGTGATTCACCCACTCAATTTTATGTTAGCAACAGCGTCAAAGCAAGCATGCCGAATTTTCAAACTGAAGACTCAAACAACACAAATGGAATGGAGTAATAGCAGTCACCTCGAGGTACAATTCTACGGTTCAAGTAACAAGATCAATACAAGTTTGGAGGCTAAAGGTCTTCTCGTGGTTGCTCAAATGCCATTCGACAATATTAAAGCCTCTGCACAACAGCAAAAACTAATTCTCATTGTTATTTACGTTTGCTGGGAACTGTGTGAATTATTTAGACAGTCTAAGACAGCAGAGCAAACACAATCTCCACAGAAATCTTATGAATATGAATGTGGTTCCTGAGTATATAGAACAAAGCATTTGACATTTCAGTCTTTCTCAGATCAACATCTTCTGACAAAATCCTACATGAAAATAAACAGTATCTGTTGTAATCCACATGAGTTGATAAGTAATCTGTTGTAAACTTTGAAAACAACTATAGTTTAGGTTAAACACGATTTGCTACTCTTAACTATTATTAATCTAGGCAAATGTACACATTAAGTGGTATGGTATATAACAGTTTAAATTGTAATTAAATAGAGATAGTCTCAAGCACCAGAGGGACAAATATTAGCCTTTATAATGAGGTGCATTTTTTTTTTGTATTTGTCAAATTCCTTATACCAAGAACTGAGAAACGTTGTCTAATGTCAAATGTTGGATCTGAGAAATTAGTTGGTGTCAGGAAATACATTTGGTATCTTACCGTGATGATTTAAGGATGGAGACTCTGTTGATCCACTCCTAAAGGCAGTCACAAATGGACGATGGGAAGAGCTAAGCAGAAGTTTGGCAGTTGCCCTTTAAGCAGTTAATCTTCAACTATAATTGATCGGTGTCTCATATAAGTCTACTACTTGTAAATGTAAATATTGAGACATGACAAACCTCAAGCCTGAGAAATGTGAACTGTGCAGATGTGCCCTTTTATATAAAGACAACCAAATAAAAAAAAGCTCACAGGAAATGATGTGAGCTCAGTTCCAGGATATGGGCCTTATTGTTGAATTCTTGTGACAGAGCACACACACCACCATCCACTGTAGGCAGGCAGGACTGACACATGCAATGAAGGGAGCTGCAATCCTTCTGGTGCATTGTTTCCTGATAAACCACGGCTGCAGGCAATGATCACCAGCCTAAACCCTGACAAAGGAAATGAATTCTAAACTCAGTCACAGAGTGCATGGCCTTTGGAGAGCTACATTGAAAAGAGATTAAAACTACTTTGGTCTGAATGTATAAGGAATTTTAATGTTGCATGTGCATAACCCCTTTATTGTGTCTAAACAGTCAGATGCATTTTTCCTTGGGTTGACATGAGACTTTAATCCGGCAGCAGCATCTGACCAGTAAAACCTATTATCACGTTTCTAGTAGCCTACTGCCTTCATGCCATTCATAAACTCGGAGGACCCAATTTAAAAAATCCCAACCTCCCAAAAAAGTGTACATGAGATTAGCTCGGAAAACAAATACAGGAAATGCATAAGTTATTAGAACTGTTTACTATGGTATAGCAAGAAGGAAAATGTCTTGGGTGAGTGTTTCTATCTGTAGTGTGAGAGAAAGTGGAATAGAACATTATGTCCAATAATCTAATACTGTATAATGGTTTAATGTTCTGCATTTCTCATTAGTGGGTCATTTTGATACTAAAAGTATGATTCTATGTAATGACTGTATGATATCTGTACTGTCCCTGTGTATATCTGTGTGTGACTATGTATTTAGATAAGCGGGAATATTATGACTTTGCAGTGTTTCACTGTTCTGCATGGCTGCGTCAGTAGCTATCTGCTCCGGATTGCCAGGTTGCCACTAATCAGAGTCTGATTCAGTGTAGTCCACGTGAGATGGGATGACCAACGCCATCTCCCGTCAGCCTGGAAGGACACTTAAAACCTAACTATTTCCTTGTCTAGTTAGAGCAGCTGATGGATCTTTAGGTGAAGTCATGCTGTCTCTCCCTTGATGCGCATCATTGTAAATAAACTCTGTTCCTGATTTTTCATACTATTGGTCTGACTGGGTCTCTATTCATCTGTGGCATCAAAATGACCATCAAGTGTTAATTTAGTGATACATTACCATGCCTATTTGTAATGAGAGTGAAATTTGCCTCTTGTGTTGTTGCAAGGTAGGCCGCCATAGTTGGAGAATATGATAGTTGTCAAGTCAGATACCTCGGGGCACAAGACATCAGCATGAGTCATCGAGCAAAAAATCCGACCGGACTTTGTGTTCATGTAATTTTTCCTCTATCGGAGGTCGGAATTTCCAAAGATCCAATGTGGCATGAAGGCGCTATAGTTTCCATTCCATTTCATTGCAAGCTTCTTAAGGGGAAATGGCTTACATTTATCACAAAAATTCAAAGCTGTTTAGCAAACATTATTTACCAAATGAAATGTGTTTTGCTAGGTGAATCTTAACAAATGAAAATGCTCACTCATCATTCTAGAGATAATACTTTATTAAACCTGTTAATAAATAAAATAAGCATTTACTTCTTTTGATCTTTTGTGTGCTCAAAAAGGACAAATTCACATGTAAAACCAACATTTTCTTATGATTAAATGATTATTCAACGATCATTTCAGTTTATGTACTTTTGATATTGGTATATAAAAAAAATCAGGTTAAAATTTCAAAGCTTGGATGAACTTCAATTAACAATGACTACAATGAAGTTACATCATTCTGGGCTTTAAGGCTGAAATGTGTGATCAGAGAGGTTCTGATGTCATGTTTGATGTCAATCAGTGAAAAATGACTAATGTGTGAATTACAAATAGTTCTTCTATCGGTGAATCAGCAACAGCTTTACCACTAAATATTTTTTTACCATATACAAAGAGGGGACGGGCATCATTAAAAATTCAAAATATATTCTCAGGTCTAGGACATTATAAAGGATGCATTTTCAATTAAATATGTAATTAACAGACACACAAATTGTTTGTTTGTAACCATGTGTGTATGTTTCAGTGCACACTTTTCAATGAATTGTTAGGCATGATTCTACACAGACATTAAACATCAATTCTAGCCTTGTAGTAACAGTTCTGTAGGAGACAAACCTTAGGGGATAGTGAGAATAGAGTTGGGGAACTATTGCTTGTGTCTATAATCACGTCAACACAAACTCCGTCTTGCATTAGAAGACAAACTGTTAATACAACTGTTTTGAGGGAGTCAGAGATTGATATAAACTGCATATTTCCAACATGATGCAATTTTTTTAGGGGACCTACAAAACATGTAAAAAAACGTTACTATATTAGTACATTTAATTACATCAGTTAGTGCTGATGTAATGTTTGTCAACACCTGGCAGAATATTTTTTTTTAAAATGTGGGTTTTAGTAGCAGTTAAGCAAGGAGTTAGATCATGAAATTGTGTCTATTGTGCAAATCAGTAAATCTGTATCGATTAGAGTACACATCAAAAAAACAAACCATCTAGCCTTATCAGTAAGTGCAGATCGAAACCCCAGTATTTCAACGTATATCTACCACATGAAACAGGCTTCAGCATGTACCATCAGAGCTATCAGCTGGACCACTCGCAATGTATTCAGAGTCAACCGCTGCTGTGCATGTGGCCTTGGCACCAAGGCGCCCAGTCTCTCGCAGTGACTGAATAAGACACATAGAGCCCAGTGAACATCTGAAGGATACCGCTTCCAATAAACATGGTCCACCGAAAAAGGTTACCGAATTGCACACAGGGATTCAGAGATGAAATAGAAGACGGTGGGTGTCCTGCAAATGGAACAATAAAAAAAATTACGAATGAATACTGCATAGCATAGAGTGCATCTAGCGCCTTTCTGACATTATCAGGAGACATGAAGGGAGGTCCATGAATCTCACAGTGTCTTTCTTTGTGTTTTCTGTTCCTCTGATGATTTTTTTTGGTGTTCTCAGACATCTGATTGGAGAGTGTAAACACTACATCACCACTTTGACTTGGCTCCTCTTTCCTGAGCAGTTCTTGCGATCCATTCCAATAAAGAATATTCAACCCAGTCAGTGACAGGAATTTCATATATCTCAGTAACTACAGTCATCATTTCTTAAGATAACCCCATAAAAATCATAAAACTGTATGACTTCCATTACATATTCTCACTAATGAAGCCATCCTTGATTGTGGGTTTTCTCTTACAAATGCTATTTTGGTCACCAACAGTGCTTTAAGGGTACTAAGTGAGGTCCTTGTTGTGTGAGGCTTGAAAGGCTAAAAGAGTCACATGGCCCTCCATGGTTTAGCCAGAAAAAAAAGAAAAGAAAAAGAATTGAGTGATTTCCTCTGGTCTTATCCAGAGATTAAGTCTCATTCTTAACTGAGTTGGAGCTACAGCTGACACAGCAGACAGGCTTTGGGGAAAAGGACACTCATGAACCAATGGCCAAGGCTGCAGCTTCCGCTGCTGCTGCTGCTTCTGAGGGCTTTGGCTCTCAGGCCAGTAGCCGGATGGCCCCATTCTCTGAGCCCAGCAGCAGCAGTCTCTTTGTGGGGAGCACCGCCAGGCTAGTGAGGGTCCCGCGGAAGTTCTCGGAGCTGAGCTTGGTCAAGCTGGTGGGGCTGGCCGAGATGTCGTTCATGGAGTAGACGCCTATCTTGTTGGCCACGGTGCCGGTGACTATCTGGGAGGTGTACAGGTTGAAGGTGTGGATGGGATCCGATGGAGAGCGGTACTGGTGCAGAGGCTTCTGCTCCAAGTCCTTCCACACCGTCAAGGTGTGGTCAGAGGAGGAGCTGATGACCAGGTTCCCTTCTGCAGCCTGACAAGACACACAAACACACACACACACACACACACACAAGATGACATACATCACTGCCACTCATTTCCGTCACATCCCTGAGCACAAGAAGTATGCATGCCTAAATGTATGCATATATGTATATACTGTATGTATGTGTGCCGAATGGCCCTGGTACAGATGTGTGAATGTGTGTATACACTGTGTAACATCCGTATACAAAAGCTTTGTATTAGGAATAGAATTCTGTTACATTTAAGCTGAAGTCGAATCTCACATAGGTTCTTTAATTTAATAGAGTTTATTTATGAGGAAGGCACAACCTAGTCTAAAACAAATGCAAGAACATAGAGACTTGTGTTGAAGCCTCTATAATGACTAATCCATGTCCATATTTGCCTGAACCTGGGCCTCTGAGTCAAAATCCTTGACCTGTTGATTTGGGTTAAATAAAGTTTGTTTAGTTACTGGTGTGTGTTGACTGCTTCAAACAAACCCACACGGGTACAACTTTCACTCCAACCATGAAGAACTTGAAACTTCTCACAACAGTCCCGATTTATAAATTAACAAACAGGCTCAAAATGTCTATTAGCACTCAGCATGTAACGAATACATGACTACGACCAGGGTAGGAATTTCACGGCGGCCACGACGGCCGTCGTCGGCCGTGATGCCCCTTTGAAAATCAGAGGTTTACAGGCCACGGTGGCCTTGGTGCCCCCTTCTTTCAATATTCTGCTTTGCGTCCTACTAATAGGCCTAGCGATTTTTATTTAGCCTGTGGCATGTCAAAATAATCTTAGCATTCACAGCGCAAATTAATTTAGTATTTTATGCAGTGGAGCAAATTCACCCATTCTTCTCAGTTGAACTACTGGCGAAGTAGCCTACTCATCACACAGACATCTCAAGTATCACATGAATGAGCTTTTTCTCAGCTTTTAAATGATGTTAGCCGATAATTGCTGTTCGCGGTTCGCGAGAAAAGTAAATAATATAATTCAATTTAATCATACATTCTGGTTTTGCGTCCATGATCTCCCTACCCATTCATCTCGGTGGAATACTTCACGAACCTATCTTTTAATACATGACAAACCATATATCAGAATAAACAGCAGACCTTACCGAACACAAAGCTGTAAAGCAGTCCCCTGTACAGTTAGCCAATCCTGAGTAATCCAGTTTTGAATTTGCAGTAAATTTCGACATGCATGGATGTCTCCAAATTTGGGCTTTAAGTTTTACAATGTGTTTAAATTGTTCCACATGATTTCATAACGGGGCAAATACAAAATAAATGTTACAAATATTGCCTAGCTATTGGTAAATCAGAGGATGGCTGACTAAGAGTTTGTGAAAGTAGCCTGAATGATCACAAAATGCTAAGCATGCATCTAGGCTATTTGAGTTTCTTAAAGCCGAGCTGTACTTAAATTGTTCTATACATGATTTCATAACAGGCCAAATATAAAATAAATATTAAATATAGCCTAGATATCTGTACATATTAGAAGATCAGATGATTTACAATTCTATGTAATATGTCATGTTTCATGTTTGTAATGTTTCATACAGTGATGCAGGTCTACTGTAGTGAATAGGCTAAATACAACTTTGATAATTTTTATAGCCTACTGTATAGTTAACTTTGGCCTTGGTGCCCTGACATGTGGCCTTTATGCCCCCCACCAAATATGCCCAACTAAAGGCCAAGTGGCCTTGCCCCCAGAATGGTGAAATTCCAAGCCTGACTACGACATATGGTGTTTTTAACATGTTAGTTCTCTGAAGCAGACTTGGATAGACCAGGCTGAGGACACTATTGGTGCATTCAGGGCACTTCGGAATGACAAGGACCGCCCCCATGGCTACTTTGTTTTTCCGACAGCAAGTGTTCATGTGCTTTGCCGTCGGAATGTGTGACAAACACGGATGCCACAACAAAGGTTAAAACATACACTCACTAATCCTAAACAAACAATTGTATTTGCTTAAAATATAGTGTAAGACGCTCGTGAAAGAAAGATATGCAGCCTTTAAGTAACAAAAAGTGGCAAATTCCCAAGTTCACATTAAAACTGTTGGACATGAAAGGCCACATGGACTACAAACGAACTACAACGTGACGACAAAAGTGATGACGAGCCCCTAACTGGGCAACTCTGTTAACAAAATCTAGCCCCAGTTTCCGACCTCTGACTCACACATTACGTGACGTGAATGACGCGGAATGATGATGTTTTCACTCGGAAAAAGGTTTTTCCGAAGCCCATGCACGCTAGGCAAGAGCACAGCAATGTCTGTTACATAACACTATGCTCCTAAGTGATCAATGACTGACTCTACTAGATGAGAGATGTTGATTTTACCTATGTTACGTTATCAATTCCACCACCGCACCAGGAGAGCTGTTTTAATCACTCCCCCCACCAACATTTTTCCTACCAGTCAGGGACTGAACCGGCCACCCTTCACTCACAAGTCCGATTCCCTAACCAGTAGGCCACGGATGCCCAGATTTGTACAAGCTACACAAAACAACAAGCGATCAGTACGAACATGTACAGTAAGTGTATCAGTAGTGTGTCTGTAAAAACAAAAACATTTTTACATTACTGACACAGAGGATTAGAAATCAACTAATTGATTCCTGGTCTGACAGTTTATGTGATATAATGAATCATCTTACGAAATATTTATATTGTACCAACTGCCCATTATATCAAAAACATGAACCTAAAGCAATTTCAAAGCCGGTGTTTGCTACTTTAAGCATAGAAATGAATATGTAACATCACCGATTACTGAAGTGGCTAGCAGTTAATTAATTAATGAATTAATGAATTAATAGATTAGGTTCTTCAATCCAAATGACTCATTCATGTAATCCCTTGTCTTATGAGGATGGCTAAAATGCATTACCCAAAGCAGCATTACATCCAGAGAAAAAGGAATTAATAATAAGGCTTGCCTACAAATAAAACAACACAAAGGGAGGCTCACACACACACATACAACAAACACTGATAAATACTCTCACACCCTGACTGAACACAAAACATTCACACACAGAAATACAAATAATCATAGGTAAAAGACAAACTTGAAATACAGACACACACACATGCGTACAAATACACCCACACACTTCCTCATTTGCAGGATATTTTCCTCATAGTCACGCCAGCCAAAACACAAACAAGCACACCTATAGGCTAAAGATAAAAGTAAAAACACGCGCACAAACACACACACACACACACACACGTACGCATACAACCATGCACATACCTTCATTTGCAGGATATCTCCCTCATGGGCAGGCCATCCTCGCAGCACTAGGCCTGTGCGTGCGTCCAGCAGCACAATGAAGCCCGAGGAGAAGCCCGCCGCTACAGTGCGTCCCCCGGGGCTCACGGCCAGGCTGCGGATCAGCCCCGCGCTCATGTTGTTGTAGGCCAGCCGAAACTCGTGCTGACAGGAAGAGAAGACATCGAGAACCACATTAACGGGAAACACTCTAGCCAAGCAATGCAATTACATGCCATATAAATAATTCAGACGCTTGACCGTATGGAGGGAATAACCTTGAGGATGCATTTCACATTTGTAAAGAGCTCATGGAGGGGTGGATGGGGAATCCCGTCTCGCAACTGACTACAGAATGAGTGGATGAGACTTAAGATGGCGGAGAGGCAGTACCTGGAGGCCTGGTTTGCGAGGGTCGATGAAACGGAGGACGGAGTCGGCACTACCGAACACCACGCTGCAATGCGGCGCGGGCATGGCGGTGACAGCTGTGATGGGGTTCTTTCCATCCGATGCCTCATAAGAGCGGATCTGCTTACCTAGTACCAAAACAATAGAAATGCGATTGGCCAAAGGACATTTTTAAATATAATTATATATATATATATATATATATATAATACATCTATTATTTAACAACATTTGTACTAAATAGCAACTGAAAATATAATCACTTAATTGACACAGACACATACCATTAAGCCATACATTTTGGGGAGTAATCTGCATCAACAATAAATAATTTTGCTTTAAGAATTTCAATTATCGGCACACCTGTACACATGTATTAATTTAGCAGACGTTTTTATCCAATGACTTGCCAGTGAGGACTAACATTCAAGCTACGTTGCAAAAAGCGACCAACAAATACCACCTTGCAAACACCACAAGACAACCAAAAATTGTGAGTGCAGAAGTACAAGCCAAAAGAATGGTAAAACAAAGAGACAATAGTACATAGAAAAGGAAGTGCATGGTAAGTGCATGACAGGCATGTTGGGTCTGTCTCTCACCTGTGAACTGGTCCCACAGGTGCACAGTTCCATCGCAGCTCACTACCTCCTGCAGAGACTCCAGCTGGCCCACGTAGAACACCGACTTCCGATGTTCTACGTAGGTGAGCCTGGGCTCCATCTCCCGCGTGCCGTCGCCATAGTTATATAGCGGCCACAGCTTCACCGTCTTGTCCTTGCTGCCCGACAGGAAGTAATCCTCGCCCGCCAGCGGAGCCAGACACTTGGCCGTGCTTGTGTGGCCCAGAAAGCTCTGCAGTCGGATCTGGTGGAAGTGGAAATGGTCCTGCTGGTTGAGCCCGATTTCGTACTGCCAGTAGGCCAGCCAGTTGCCCTGGAGGGCTCGTGTGCTCAGGGGCAGGTTCTGCTTGAGGGCGCTGTCCTCTGGCGTGGAGCTCAGCACCCAGGAGGAGGAGACGGAGAAGGACGGGACAGTGGAGGACGAGCTGAACGAGGAGGTGACTGGAGGAATGTGAGCAGGATGTGCACGGCCCCAGTTGTCCATGCTGGACAAGTTCGGGCTCACTCCCATTTCGGACTCCCGGGAGACTTGGATCCGGTTGCCCACGAGATGGCTGCCGAAGGTCCCCGACTCTGGGAGGGTGTCTCCCCCTAGTGGGGTGGAAGTGGAGGAGGGGGCGGGGAAAGGGCTGCGAGTGATGCGTCGCTCTGAGCCTGGGGACAGTCCCACAGAGGTGGGAGGCTGTTCAGGTCTGTGGCCTGCAGCTGAGTTGGGGTCTGGGCTACCTGGGTTTATTTTGTCATGATATGACTGCCCGAGACGCCAAACCAGTTCATGGTTGGGTACCAGTTTGCAAATTCCTGGATCACCTGTTGATGAAAATGGAAGTTAAGTACTGAGTATATATACAGTATATTTAAAAAAAAAAAAGACAGAAAGAGAAAAAGAAACAAAAAGATCACAAATTTTCCATTTTGCCATGATTAATGGCCATTTCTGAGGCGATGGGCTTACCAATAAGACAATAGAAAGGAATGTAGGATGCATAGGCCATTTCAGGATTGAACACAGCCTGCAGCTCCTCTAGGACCCTGAGCTCACAGGTGACATCATCGCCATGCTGATTGCGAGCATCCAAAAATATACACTCCCCCACCTCCCTGCGATGGGCAGTCTCCATCTGAAAATGGAATGAAATTCATATCTAATTACATGCTTCTTGTAATGCATAGGTTATGAGTCAGAAACAAATCATGCTAATTATTTACAAATTAATCGAGTGTAACATGCAACATGATGACTCTGATACCTCCAAGTATGCTATTAACTTCCAGTAACAACAGTTAATCATCAAACCACTTCTTTTCATGACACACTGTTGAATGGTTCACCTGTAATTGCAGACTCTGCAGCAGGGAGAAGACCTCAAAGAATCTGCGGAGTGTGTCGGCCATGTGCTGCAGCACCATCTCTCTGCCGATGCGCAGACAGATCAATGCCATGAGGCTGATGGTCTTCAGACACAAAGCAGAGCGTGTCTGCACCCCACTGGGAAAGCTAATGCACACAGGGACATTATAGCAACGTTACATTACAGAGCACACGGATAGCGGCGCTAATGGAAAGCACTTTGCGGTTAGGACATTGACTTAGATGGTGTTATGAAGCTCTACCCCATCTGAGGAGAAGTCAAGAGGTCCAGCAGTGGTAAGAGGACCTCCTGGTTGATCTTCATCAGCATATCCATCAATGTGGTGTCCGAGAGAAAGACAATGATCTTCTGGGTTAACACCACCGCCCCCAACAGACTCGCCTCTTTCCTTGTGTTGAGACGACAGGAGGAGGGCGGGGACACCTGAGAGGGTACAGGAAGTAGGTCAGTTCAGCTCATAACAAAATGTAAAAAAAATAGACATGGCAGTATCAGATACTTGGGAAAAGTGATCAGTTCCTACCAGGTAACCAATATAGGGCAAATACTGGTACGTCAGCACAGGTTCTCCATAAAGGTGGGCTACATGGATGAGACAGTCTAGAACTGGGCCAGCCGTCTGGTCTCCAACCACTGGTTTCTTTTCATACACACTGCCAACACTCTCAAGGCTGCTTTCTTCTGGCACAGGTTGTACAAACTGGTGATTCTCAGGTCCTATGGGTAAAGAGGGGTAAAGAGGGGCAAATGAGATCAAACCTGTCAAGTCAAAATGATACTCTGTAGTGGCAAGTCATGTAACAGCTTACCAACATAGCACGTTGTGAGCAACCTCAGGAGATTTCTGGCCACATATCTGGAGGTTACTGTGGGGCCAAGCTTTGCCGAAAGCCATCTGACTGTCTTGCATACAGTATCTGAAAAACACAGAATCACAGGACACTTGAATATGAATATGAATTGAATTGACTCGGAGTACAGCATTGAGAGACAGACAGAGTATTTACTTTTGCGTGTTTTAACCATAAATTGAGATAACAAAATGGGAACTCACCAAGCAGGATCTTGTGCTCCTTTTCTGTGGAGTCCTCTGAAGAGTCAGGCTCCTCATCTCCTGCCACCATATTTTTTTCTGCCTCCCCTTGCTCCATGCCATTCAGGAACTCTCCTTCCAGTGTTGCCACAGTAGCCCCTGACTCTTCCAAACAGCCAGAAACGGTAAGCTCCAGGCTGGACACTCTTTGCATTGTGCCTTCTTTGCCACCCACAGTGTCTTCATCATCATCTAGCTCTCCACCATCTTCCCCATCACTAGCCTGCTTGAGGTCCTGATTGCTGTCAGTGGATTTCAAGCTAGCACGGTCCCTGGCTGAGTCTCCGTCTCCAATGGAAACTTCACTGGCGCTGCTCTTGTCGCTCAGTTTCCCCACACTGAGGGATTCCTGGTCTGTGTCTTTACTTGCAGAATTCTGACTGTTCTGTTGTTTTACAACAGCTGTTCCAGTGTTGACATAAAATCCGTTCTGGAAGTCCTCACCTTCAGTCAGGAAGACCTGGTCGGTTAGGCTTACACCTGAGGAGAAGTCCACCAGTCCTGGGTCACCTACCCCTCCACTGACAGTGCCACTACCACCTCTGGCCTTTCCAGTTGCACTAACCGCAGAAGTTGTGCCATTGTCACACTCGTAGTACTCCTCCTCATCCTCTCCCAAACCAGGGACACCTCTAAGAGCTTTGCCTGTGCCCCAGGTAGAGCCAGAATTCCTGCTGCAGCCTTCAAAACCTGTGATAACTTGCAGGACATGGGACAGAAGGCTGGCCAGGAAGGCGTGCAATCCAAGTCGCACAATCAGCTGTAGCACAAAGCAGTCGGTGTAGAGGTAGAAACGGCTGCGCAAACATCTAGGATTCTCATACACACTAATCAGTGGCTTCAGTAGATACTTAGTAGCATTGCGTGGGCCCAGGACCTTAGCAACTGGTTCGAAGAGGTACCAAGCAGCATACACTGCGGTGGACTCTTCCATCATCAATGTAAGCACAAAAGGCAGAAGGATCTCCAGCCCTTCTGCAGTGATGTTGTCCTGCAGCAATGTCTCAAGCTGCTGCCATAAATGGAACACAATGTCGCGACCTTGGGTGCTACTGGGAGATTCCATCTTGGAATGGTAAGAGAAGATGAACTTGTGCAGAGAGGGGAAATATGTTGGAAAAGGCAGCGGGGAGAGAGCCGGGCTGAGCAGCTGCCATGGGTTTGGTGGCGGAAGGCCCTCATAAACAGGATCATATTTGAACAGTAATGGATATGGAAAGGAGTGCAAATTGTCTGATTTAGAGTGCCTGTGGATATGCAGAAGATTTTCCAGGGTGTGATGCAGTGCTAATGGAACATCCCTAAAGCTGGCAGAGCATAGTTTCATGATAGCCTGGAAACGCTGTCTCAAGGGAGAGCCTGATTTTATCCCCCGCAGCTTGCATGAACAAAAAATCTCTGCAATGAGCACACCCAAGGCTTGCATATCCCTTTGAAAGAGATCTGTGAGTGACACTGGTGCTGCTTGCATTTGTTCCTTCTGCTTGCTAGACTCAACGTGTGCACGCACACCTTTAACAAGGAAATTATTAAGCTTCTCCAACTCCTCTAAGGGCTGCAATGGGCTGAATCCCTCTGGCAATGTTATTTTAAAATCCTCTGGATTTGGGGCACTGTGACTACTCTCACCATGCTTCTTGTTAGTGCTACCTCTCATGGCGCGAATGCCAGATCCCAAAGCATTGGTGATGCTTCCCGAGCCCTCAGTTGGCAGGGAACTTGGTGATGGAGATACTGCCAACGTTGAGTGCTCTAGACCTGCCTTTCCAACAGCAGGGTTCACTAAAGGAACTGGAACAGAGGATGATGTTAATGAGGGCATGCCTGAGGGTGCGCCTAAAGAGTCCAAGGCTTCCATTCCCTGTTCAAGGTCGTCATACCGGTCAACGACTGTCCAGCCACCAGACTCACAGCCAGTGGCCTCTGGCACCGATCCATCCACAACATCTGCCACAGATGCAATGATTGGGACTTGCCATGAAGAAACAGCTGCAGGCCCAAGATAGGGAGGCTCTGGCGAGGAATACTGATAAGGAGCAAGGCGGGGAGGATGGGGCTGGTCAAACAGCTGCACCACCCCATAGCAGGATAGATTAGTGTGGTTATCCACCAGGTGCAAACATACGTTCTTGGCTTTAACTGCTTCTTTTCCTGACAGTTTGTAGCCAAATGTGAGGTCGATCCAGTGGTGTAGCTGCTGAGATACCTCGTGGCTCTCCAAGATACGTCTGTGCACCTCCACAAATTCCTCACATGAATTACACCAGGGAGGCACCTCTAGGTCTGGCATGTCTGGGTGGATGGAGCGGAATATGGAGGGGTCTGTGAAGAACTCTGGGATGCACTCGTCTGGGGTCCAGCTGTGGATTCGCTCCATGCTGGCTGGGTATTCGTTGGGTTCCCATTGGGATCGTACATGGCTACACAGCACAGATTTGGGGGTCTGTCTGGCCTTGTACACATAATAGGTGATGTCTGACAAGACGTCAGAGATGTGATGGGGTACATGAAGGTGGTCTGATGGCCCTGTGCCAACAGCTCCCACTGACACACCGAGATCTCCAGAGAAATTACCTCCACTTCCTCCATTAGCTGCTGCTGCTGCAAGGGCTTCTTTGGTCATTTCGTAAGTGAAATCCAGCTGTTTGTCACCTTTGTTGAGACGGAATTTAGACCTCCGCAAGTCACGGAATTTTCCATATGGCACAGTAAAGTCAACAACCCATGGCAAGACTGGGTGATAGTTTGGGTCCCCTTCCCGTCTTCCAGCCAGTCTGTTCAACTCCATCAGATAGCGAAAGTTGCTGACGCGACCATGGACCCAGTCTAAGACCAGAGATTTGAGGTCCCCAAAACAATCCCTGCATAGATGTCCACTCACACCACTGTTGACAACTGCATCGTCTTTCACTGCAATACTTCTTGGCACTTGTTTACCTGTAATGTAGTCAGCAGCATCTCTGTGCTCACCCAGCTCCTCATAGTGTGTCAGTGACACACTGAGGCGACTATAGAGCTGCTCATCCACTGCTACGTCCATCAAAGACACCTCACCGCATGACAGCCCTGCAGCCTGACAAGCACGCATAGCAATGAGCACTTGGTATAGAATGAACAGCACTTTAGCATGGCTGTTGGAAAGCTTAGCTGGGCTGTATGATACAATGTCCTGAAGAGAATATTGAGTGTAAGGCAGAATCACATACAGCACATCCCCTGACTCCAGCAAGCATTCTGCAGGCACCACATTTGGACAGAGACTGTCAGTGTTCTGTTTGGGAGCAGCAGAGCTTGACAAGAACAGATTCTCCCTCTCCTTCTCCCTGGCAGGAGACAGAGATGGGGAGACCCTGTCAGTTGACATGAAAGTGACGCAGAAGAGCTTCTGCAATGCCTGTCGCACTGCATCAACAGCCTGCACTTGTGTATAATCGACAGGCCCAGCGTAAGGTTGCACAAGGGAATGATGAGCCTCACGCCACAGGTTTCTGCACAATGGATAGACACATAAGGATTTCATTAATAGCCGTTTTAAATGCTTCCTGCTTTATCTACAACTGAGGAAAACTTCAATATCAGTATGCTACTAGTAAATTACAGCAAAACTAAACCAGTTTACATTTATGATTTACAGTACCTGACATTGCTGTGGGATACACCACTCATCGCTTTCATGAATGAGTCCTGGGAAAGTCCTTCACCATAGCAACCAGGGTCAATTACCAAACGATAGCCCAACTTGCTCTTCCTGAGCCCCTGGATGCGGACCCGGGTCCACCCTGCCGGTAACTTCGCCTGTGATCTTTGAAGGAGAGCGGAGATTTCTGCTTCACAGCTGGCATCGAAGCGCGCACACCGGGTTACTTTTCGCTCTCTTAATCCCATCACCCAGCGACTTGGAACAAGGGCGACCAGTTCATGAGGACGTGGTCCTGGACCCAGCTGGCGTTGATCCAACCCCAGGTCCCTCTCCACAGCCGCTGCCAGCCACTCCATGTCGTTGTCTTAAGACTCAACAGGACAGACACTTATCCTATTCTTCAAACATGGCTGCTTTCCTCTAGGAGAGTAAATTTCATGCCATTTCACAGCTTCTAAGATAAGGGCGTGTTTGGCAGTTTGTTCACAGTTCCTGAAAACACATTAAAAGCTAATTGAAACACTTCCCCAAAAGGAACCGAAGTTAGAAAAAAAAAACATACCAAAATTTAAGTTAAACCAACTGCACGAACGATTTTACACAGTTAGTATGCAAAATCTTCAGGCTTGCTTCTCAGCTGACATTTTGTTTCTGACTACAATGCATTTCTTCTGCTCACATGATACCATCAATTGTACAGGAAATAGCTGCCATTATACCAATGTGCCTAACAATCGAGAGAGAAAAAAACAGAAGTGCCCCTTAGAAATATGCAATAAGACTTATCTAAACAATATTGTACACTTACAATCAAGTCAGCATTAAAACAATGGAGCTAGTTGCATAAGTTAGACTATAACTTCTTAACACAAGGATGCTTTCGTTTCATTTGGTAAGAAACAGAGTTGCAAGTTGCAATAGAACCCAATAGACATCTCGTTTTAGCCTGAAGATTGTACAATAATAAGCAGTCACATGCGTCATTGTATTTGCTTTGTTTTCACACTTGATTCATGTTAAAGGTGATTAAATCATCTTCAAGTAAATAAGGAATGATGTTAGTTTGCTTACGTTACTTGACAAACTAAATTAGCTAATGTTAACTTAGCTCATGATTCACGTACCTCCAGCTTCAGCGTAACAGTTGATCATATAACATCACGTCCCATAATTTCTCTCTCGAACAGTGAATAATGTGTACCTTGTCATGCACGGTAATTCCAGTCTTTTTCTGGCGAAGAATGCATTATTTACAAGAGACATCTGCAGCTCTGTAGCTACCCAAAGATGTTTTGTCCCAACACTCTGATGATAGCAGCCATGTTGTTGCGTCGAAATCTCACGTGACAGACACATCAGTGGGTGTGTTCAAGAAAGTTCGCGATAAAGGAGAAAAAAATAAAGAAGGCGTTAATTTACAAAAACACACATTTTGTACGTAGTGATGTGATCAATTTCATAAATTGTTAACGAATTTCACAGTTTTCCAGAGTATGGATAAGGTAACGTTTCTCTAATTACAGAACGCTAATTACGCCACTTGCGCCTCATCACGCATTCTATCTCTATTTCATTGTTGGCAAAAATGTCACTTGCTATAGCCCTAAAATTATTTTACTGAAAATAAGCATTGACTGTATTAGGAAAAGATGGCGTAGTGTGACATTTTATTTTGTCAAAAGCTCGCACACTCTGGGAATGTGTGTGTGCCTTGGCAAAGAGCTACGCCAGCTATGGCCTCTTAAACATACCCTAATCTCTACCTCGTGACATATTTGTCTTCTGATCTCTGACTCCTGTGAAGGTTTTAAGAAATGCGGACAGGGTCTACTTCAGTAATCTGCATTTCTAGAGCCCTAATTAAAACCTAGGCTAAATAGGCCTATATTGTGAACGCGGAAATGCACTTTTAAACAGCCTTACACAAGCTCTTAATTTTTGCTGGTATATTTAGATGATAGGCCTGACTGTACAGCATATGAAGTAGGCTAGCCTACCTTAATTAATACGTTTTACTCTAGCCTACTGTTGCTGTTTTATTCCGTCAAGAAATACGAATAGCCTAGGCTATACTATGTGACATGTAGGCTAGCCTACTAGGTAGGCCTACCCAGGATCTTCCAGGTGCTGGAACTGCTGAGTAGGTCTTTAGCTAGGCCTACTTGCTTTTCCGCTATTCACATTGAATAATATTAGACTAATAATAATAACAACCTAATAATAATAATAATAATTATTATTATTATTATTAGTAGTAGTAGTAGTAGTAGTAATATTATAATGTTGCTTATGTGAGAGTGGCCTTTCATATTTCTGAGACATATATATATATGTATATATATTTAGCGTTTTTCATTCTACCACACAATGTTGGCTATTTCCCTGCACCTTCCAGTATCAACCACAGGATGGCAATGTAAGCTGCGATGAAAACCCTTTAGCGTATGTCCACAGACAAGCGCAGCATGATCGAGCCTGGAGAGCCTATTCGAATAGGAAAATGCAATAGACGGGTGGATAGGTGATGGTTACATTGAGTAATCTGGCCTAATTGTAAGAGAGCAATGGGTGAGGTTACCCATATGCTACTTTGACATTTGTAGCAATGATCTATAGCCTATCCTAATAAATAGCCTAGGCCTAGGCTACTTGTTTCAAATTTTAAAGAAAATGTAGCCTACTATTTCATTCATTCCCTCACTTCAGACTAAATCAATCAGCCTGAGCCATCGCTAAGTAGCCAACTATGCACTTGCAGAGTTACAGCGATTGTTCAAGTTTTTTTTTTTTTTAAAGAAGATTTACAGTCGTTCTCTATATGCACTAGGCAACCTCTCTCCCTCCCTCCCTCCCTCTCGTCGCCTCTCTAAAAAGACGGCTCCAGCAGCATCAAACTTCTTCACGCCTGTTGCGTCTGGTCTACAGGATGGCACCATCACTGAAAGTCCTTTGGAATGTGAAGAATGGAATGATTCTCTGCTTAACACCGTGTCTTCTTCTCCCCCTTCCACTTGTCATAGGAACGTCGGTATGTTTAGATTATCCTTATATAAATTGCAATGTTTAAAAGACATTTAGATATTTTAGCTAGTCTCTAAACCTGTGAAAACATATCCTTATGAGAAAGTTGCCTGTGATAACAATTATTGTCTTTATTATTTTCATTTTAATGTTTAGTAGGCTAAGTCTAAAACATAAATCATCAGACACGTGGGAACTATGTTGTCTTGAGGCTGGCAAATGCATAACGCATGTTAACATTTGTTGTTTTAACCCTTTGTTGGTGTATAGCCTACTACAGGTTTTATGTAGCGTGGGAACTTATCGTCACTATTGTGCTTTCTGTGAATGATGGGAATTGTAGGCTCCTAACTGTTCGCTACACACTGTTATTTGAGGTCTATGTGTTTATTGCTATAGGCCGGCAGGTAATATCTTGGATTTGTGGTGATAACTGACCATGTATTAAAAAAAAAAATTAAGTCATAGGTTTATTTATTTACTTATATATAGCCTAGTGAAACGGCAGCACATGCACTGTTGTTTAATCAAACATTTACCCTGAATCATTTAGGCCTACCACTTATAAGTTTAGCACTTATTACATTTGTTATTATGGGGTCTTCATTACATTTTAATCCAGCCCTTTATAGACAACATGTCTAAACTAGAACACCTGCAAAAGATCATGGTCAAATCCTGGTTTACTCCTCTGCATAACTTTCATCCCTCTAACTTTACTTGGTCTTGAATGGCCCCAGACATTTGTAACCATATACAGTTTATTACTTAAGGGGAAATTATGTTAATATTATGTACTCTGACAAATCATGTAAGTTTTGGTCCACCATAGGCCCAGGACCTGCTCTGGCAACATATCTGCCTTAATAATTTAAACTAGCATGAGGGTAATGAGGGTATTAATAATCAGTGTTATAAATTATACAATAGTACAAACAGTATTTGGGCGCTTTATCTTGTTAGGCACTGGTTATAATAACCTAATATGAGGAATTGCAGTACTGCATGGGAAACTGGAAATGTGGGTATTATTTCAAAGAGACTGAAACCACCATTATTGTGATGAGAATACACATTCTAATTGTGGCCTTAAAATAACACTTGAAGTACAGTAAATACATCTAGGTGAAGAGGAGACAGGATGAATGCAGGTGATTTTCCTACAAACTGAAGAGGGCAATGAGGGGGATTAATAATTGGACATATTTGTTATGATGAAATGCTTTAAAACATGGATGATTATATAGGAATAGGAATATTTATAGGAATTTAAATCACTAGAGAAAAGACAGTAACATATTTAACTCCATAGGTTTCTTTCTCTTGTATCAAGATACCCGTATATCAGTTGTAAAATTACATATCAGTTGTACTTTTATGGTCTATGTCTTCATTGAGTAATCATAACAAACATGCTTAGGCAGAGCGCCAAGTGTGTTTTCTGCGGGAAGTAAATGTCAAGCCTGGGACCAATGTGGTTATCCCTTGCTTGGCCGACAACACGTTTTCTACTTGGTTGGTCAGTGAAGATTGTACGTGGGCCGTGAGAACTTTCTACACAGGCTCACTATGGTTAAGAATATGAGGGGTCTGCTGAACTTTTGGCCTCTGTGGGTCTCTGAGGTCCAGTCTGTGGAAGTCCTGGATTGACCTACAAGGCCATTGTGGGTTATCTGTTGGTACTCTTTTCTGAGTAAGGCCACAGAAAACCCATGACTGTATCGAAGCACCATATTGAAAGATCCCTTAGGGCTTGGGAGTGTTCTTGGTCATGTGATGTAACAATTGCTGAATTATATAATAGCAAAGACGATAAAGGTGAAACACAAGTCTTCAAATATGGCAATGCAATATGCTGTTTATGTCAAATAAAATACTACATTGCAGTTTACTGACAACAAACCTTTCATTCATCATTGGGACAAAATCTTCTCATCTGTTAAAACGTGAACATTTTCTGTGTGGTTTTGATTATGTGTTCTGTTCTGTGTTTTCGCTCTGGTTTACAGGAGGCATGCTGTGCTTACGTGATTGTGCTGATGGCAGTATACTGGTGCAGCGAGGCTCTGCCTCTGGCCGTCACTGCCCTCCTGCCTGCTGTCCTTTTCCCCATGTTTGGCATCATGACCTCCAAAGAGGTACATCATCAGTCAACAAGACCTTTGATTCCTTATACTTATTCATTTGGCTGTCGCTTCTATCCCAAGCGACTTACATAGGCCTATGTCAATCATTACAAGGGCTAGTCTCCTCAGAGCTTGGGGTTAAGTCCCTTGCTCAAGGGCACAGCGGTGGCAGCCGGGAATTCAACCCACAACTTTTCTGGCTATGAAGTGCAGGCTTCCCATATACGGATGAAGGCTAGCCCTGGAATATAACAGAGCTTCAATGGAGAGTTCCATTGGTTTAATCAATAAAGGCCTGAAGTGTAAGCTTCATTCTGCAAATGTTCCTTGGACTTGTTTAACTTGTGAATGCTATTCCTAGGTGTGTATGCAGTACCTGAAAGACACCAACATGTTGTTTGTGGGTGGACTGTTGGTCGCCGTAGCAGTGGAACACTGGAACCTGCACAAGCGAATCGCTCTGAGAGTTCTACTTATTGTCGGAGTCCGGCCTGCACTGTGAGTGAAATGAATATCCAACGGCTAGAAAAAGAGGAATGACCTTGTCTACATTTCATAAATTAGATATCTTACTTTAGAGTTCATATAACTCATAAGTAAGCCTGAACATGTGGTTCAGACTGCGGTCCTGTGCCTACATGACTACAGCCACTGTCCATTCAGGCTCCTGTCTTGGTGTTCCTCTGACCTAGCCTGTGTCCCTGGTTTCACCGTAGCTTGATGCTTGGTTTCATGGGAGTGACGGCCTTCCTGTCCATGTGGATCAGTAACACGGCCACAACGGCCATGATGGTGCCCATCGTGCAGGCCGTGCTTGAGCAACTCAACACCCATGAAATGGAGATGCCAGAGATCCTCTCCGCTGAGGAGCCCAACCACCCAGCTGAGGCCGAGTACAAACAGTCTGGGAAGCAGAGGGATGGGCAAGGTGAGCAGCAGCAACATAGAATAACGTATAATGCCCAGACTTTGAAACAGACATGTTCAGATCTAGATTTATATGGAGTGTGTCACACCAGTACTTTACAGACACAAACCATAACATAACACATTTTGTATTAAAAGTAAGTGCCTTTGTACTGCAGTGGTAGTGAATGGGCTAGATGCATCAGTGGAGGCCACCAGGCGGATGGAGGCCCAGGAGAGAAGGTGGATGTGTAAAGGCATGACCCTGTGTGTTTGCTACGCCGCCAGCATTGGAGGAACAGCCACCCTCACCGGCACTGGGCCAAACCTAGTACTCAAGGGCCAGATGAACCAGTGAGTAACAGTGGACACCTACCCCCTGCCTCATACACACGCACACACACACGCACACACACACGCACACACACATGCACACTGACTTAGTCTGCACACACTTAAGTGTAGGTCATCAAGCATTGCATAGAGTTGCGTGGGAGATGTTGCGTCAGTACTTGTTGGGATTATAGTATTTCTCTGTTGGTCAGTATTTGTTGAGATTATGGTATTTCTCTGTTGTCTTGCCTTCATAATTCTTGTGGTTTGAACCGCTCCTCCAGGCTCTTTCCTCAGAATGGCGATGTCATCAATTTTGCCTCCTGGTTTGGCTTTGCTTTTCCAAACATGATCCTCATGTTGACCATGGCCTGGCTCTGGCTCCAGTTTGTCTTCATGGGATTTAAGTGAGTGCACCCAACATCCTATGGGACCAAACTACCTCCGGAACATAAAACCACACTCCAACAGGCCTATCATCTAACTGTGATATCTCTTCTCCTCATATCTTTCTCCGATGTTCCTTTCTCACGCTTTCTCCACCACAGTCCAGCATCAAGACCACATCACAAAAGTATTCTCTTCTAACTCTGATATATATTTTTTTCTGTCTCTCTCTGTCTCTCTCTCTCTCTCTCTCCACTGTCATGTAGCATCAAGAAGACATGGGGCTGTGGTGCTGAGAAATCTGAGAAGGAGATTGCTGCCTACAACGTCATCCGCGAGGAGCATCGGCAACTGGGGCCCATGTCCTTTGGCGAGTTGAGCGTGCTGGGTCTCTTCACCCTGCTGGTGGTGTTGTGGTTTACCCGCGACCCTGGCTTTGTGGCAGGATGGGCCACCCACATGTTCAACTCAGAGGCAGAGTATGTGCCTCAGTGATCTGACCTATTGTACCTAGCCTAGACAGGTTGGCAGAGGTCAGCTCTAGACATAATATCAATAAACTACCTGACTATTTTAGTTTCTGTTGAATGAGGTATTCTGAAGATATTGTTTGTTTTGGGTTGACGTTTAAACTTTCAGATACGTGACAGATGCAACTGTGGCAGTCTTCATTGCTGTATTGCTCTTCGTCCTCCCCTCAAAACCACCTCAGCTAATGCAGTGGTTGTCATGTTTTAACGCAGGTGATTTTACAATCTCGCTCTGGACTCACACTAAAAATACACAAGTAACTAACAGAAAAAAAAACAGACATATATAAAGCATCATTATATATTCCATCTCATTTCATCATTGAACTTCTCAGGTTGGCTTGATACAGTTTGAGAGGTTAATTTTCCTTTGAGAGGTTTGCTGGCTGTCTCACAGACTGATTTGCTTATGTCTCTCCACAGACTCGCAGGCCACACCTGCTCCTGTCCCAGCCCTGCTCAGCTGGAAGGTGGCCCAGAAGAAGCTGCCCTGGAACATTGTGCTCCTCTTAGGAGGAGGGTTCGCCCTAGCCAAGGGTAGCGAGGTAAGCGTTGACAAACTATTCAAAGATCTTTTGTGTTTTTAACAACATGCTTTTGCACGTTGCATGCTGTTCAGTACACACAGGTAGCATATTTCTATTTCCTGCTACATGATTATAACTCTCATCATTTTACAACTATCATCAATTGTGAGTCACGTCAGAAAATAAAGAAACCGAAAGATCCAACCCAGTCTTTTCTTGGCTCTTTCCAGCTATCGGGCTTGTCGAAGTTGATGGGAAATCACTTGACCCCCCTACATAGTATTCCTCCCTGGGCTATAGTCATCATCCTCTGCCTCCTGATCGCTTCGTTCACCGAGTGCACCAGCAATGTGGCCACTGCCACGCTTTTCCTGCCCATCCTGGCCTCCATGGTAAGGGCTTCTGATGTTGTCTTCCTAAATGGAACTGCAAGATTGACCTATGACCTTTTTACTATAAATAAAGAAAAAAGTTGCATCATAGTTAGAGTGTGTGACAAGACGTTTTTCTTTGTTTTGTGAGTCTTCACTTAGTCTGTCAGCACCTAAGTAATCTAGATGTGTGTTTTTATGCATTGTCTTAGTGGCTTCTAAAAAAATACAATGCACAATATCACACAACCAATCATCCAATCAGCAAAAAAATCCTTTTTAAGTAAACCAACTGAAACTTGCTACTGATGAAGCTGGGGTAGTAAAATCATTAATTTCACACCATTGATGTATAATAGCGCCACATTGGTGCGGTAGCCAGCCCAGTGCGTGCCCCAAGGAAGCGCTTGCCAATGGGAAAGGAGCGTTGAAATGCCGCCCAGCAGACAACTGGCCTGGATTTACATGCTTGAATGCCCATTCCTGTCAGCTGAATTACTTAGGGGCCCCTTCATCTGGGCCTCTTCAACCTGTGTCACAGTGTGTGAGTAAGGGGGTGCGTGCATGTGTGTGTGAATTTGTCTATGTGTGTGTGTGTGTGTGTGTGTGTGTGTGTGTGTGTGTGTGTGTGTGCACGCGTGTGTGTGTTTGTGTATGTGTGTGTGAAAGTGTGTGTCTCCATCTCTGTGTCCAAGTCACCCCATTCCATTCTGACTGATTGCATCACTGATCACCATTTGTGTATTCAGTGAGCAGCTCTGAGTGTGGAATGTGTCAAGTGAGGGTATTGAGAATGAGATTTATTCAGAGCCAAAGCCAGTTGGGGGTGTATGAAGTCTCATAGACACCCTCACAATAGAGAGAAAGAGCTGGGAATGTATAGTAGTAGTGTGCCAACAACCACTGATTGCTCTTGTAGTGTAGTGTGTGTGATTTGGTGTCTGTGAGAGTCTCTTTGAAAGAGCGTGTCAACCAACAATTTTCTAGCGCCCATAATTACTTCAGATCTGAACAAATGTATTGTGTGTGGTGGTTTTGAGAGCACTCATTATGAAGTGCCACCACCAAATCAAAAGTTCCTCATAATGGGGAGAGGTTAGAAATCTTTGTTACAAGAATTTCAAGACCTGTAAAATCCACATTAGAAAAATGATTACTTAGAATGGTTATGAATGTGTATACATGTGTTTTGAATGTTTATTTGAAGAAGGTCTGTTTTAGATGGTTTTCAGCACATAACTGACACACCGTATTTGGAAACCAATGGTGCTCCCTGTTGCTGTTGCTGGTAAACCCAAACAATTGAGCATTGTCTTTATCCTTCAGATTAAGCTAAAAGCAGGTGGTGTCTATTGTTCATGACCCCCCCCCCATGCCCAATAAATTGACGTAGAATGTGTCAGCTCTTACTGTCTGGCTTTACACCACATGAGCGTGGATCATGTCTGCCATTTTTGCAGACATGAGTCAGTTTTGGTCACATCGTCCGGCCACGTTGCTGCTTAATTACACCCACTTAATGAAAGTCTTGAGAACTGCAAGCAAGTACTTTTAATGAAAGTCCTCGGCACAGAAAGCCAGCACTTGGATCTGAGTTATGAGCCGGTGATTATGGCCTGGGAAAAGCAGAAAAAAGCATAGCACCCAAAAAAGAAGAAGCCATAGTAAGAAGTTCTTTTGAGAAAGCTCAGCTGGATTTCTGTGTGTCGTGCTAACAGATGTTCCTTTTGATTTCAGTCCCAGTCCATTGGAATGAACCCTCTGTATGTCATGGTGCCCTGTACTCTCAGTGCCTCATTCGCCTTCATGCTTCCAGTGGCCACCCCTCCCAACGCCATTGTGTTTTCCCATGGCTACCTCAAGGTCTCCGACATGGTGAGTTATTTCTCTGTATGTGCACCAAAGCCATATAGTGGAAAACGGATAAGTGGTCCTGTAGAGGCCATATAGTTAAGGCGGAAGCCATCCAGCCAAGTTGCGCCGTGCCACGAAACCACTATTCATTCTGAAGTGGCCGCAAGGCTTTAATTTATTGTAAGATCATTGTGTAATTTAAATGGAGTGTTCCTTGTTTTTTTCCCCCACACAACTTTATAAGCTCCCGTTTTGTTCCTGTGGCCTATATGACAGTTCACAATCCTGCCCCTCAGCCCACAGAGCCATTGTGACATTTCATTATAGTGTAATTGCTTTTTTCAAAAACTTGGCAAGTCATATTTTGTTGCCTCATCTCCTGCAGGCCAAGACTGGCGTAGTGATGAACATCATCGGAATAATCTGCATCACGCTGTCCATCAACTGCTGGGGGCGGGCCATGTTTCACCTTGACTCCTTCCCTGCCTGGGCCAACATGACTGCCGTGTAAGAGGCAGCGATGGCAAAGACTCATGGGAAAGTGCTCAGGGGTGCTGCTCTTGTCCTCTTTATCACCGGGGACCTGAGAGGAGCGAGGCGGCACTGAGAGACTCTCAGGCTGACTGGGAGAGGAGGATGCTCCAGAGTCTGTTTGGTCTGCTGTAGTGTCACTCAGTCAAGCTTGTGTAGTCAGTCCTGTAGGATAATGTTTAATTGAGCTATTCCAGATATGCTGTATTTTTTAGCATCTTAAAAATATCTGGACGTGCCTATGAAACTATTGCAAAAAGGTGAAATGTTTTTAACTGGGTTTTAACCAGGTGCTTTGTTTTATTCAGTGACATACAATTGGACGTGATGTATTTGAAGTGTGAACTGTGTGTACACATTCATTCTTACCTAATATTCAGCTTTTTACTTAAAGATAAAAAAGAATGAACTATGTAATGGCTTTGCTTCTAGGTTGCAATGCATGGGGAATCTCAATCCTGCATTACTTTGTCTTGAGTCAGTCATATACTATGCATCAAGTAATATCTGTATTTTTCAACTTTTTACATTTGGACTATTTTGACTTGGTGCTAAACGGTTCCTAAATTCTGTACATGCATTACAGACTATGTGCCTTCAAGACTTGGTGCTTATCATGGCACTTAAGAACCAGCCCCTGCAACCTACTCGCTATTTTATAATCTATGCTTCTGCCATTTGCAATGTTTGAGTTTTCTTTGTCTTAAATGATGGATTCTTTGGCATTTCAATGTACTTTCCTACTTTCCTACAATGTACTTACTTGGATAATTTCCAAGTTCCAATGCACTTCAAATCCCCCATAAGATACTGTATGAAGAATGTGTATGCCATTGATATGATCATCCAATTTTAAGTCAATGCAATGAAAACTGCACAAAGGTCATGCTGTGAATATGTTGTGTTGTGGATATTTATTATACACAATGTATAAAATATATTGACACTTTATGAGATGTTGCCATTTTGAACCACAGCTATCAAACATGTTATGAAAAAATGCTCTCTACAATTGTCATGTTTGACCAATACAGTATGTCATGATTCAATGTCTTCACTTTAACATTTATATTGAATGGTTCTCCATAGCATTTCATGGGTTTTAACAGTATAAAATTACATATGCAATGTACACATCTGTGATTAACTTTTTATTAAAAGTCTGCTCTGAAAAGACAAACAAAGGTGTGTACTGTATATGTGTGTGAAATTTAAGTCACAGGCAAAAGGATTTCAGTTTCAACTGAGTCACCTAAAGGTCACTTCTAATAAATCATTCAACCACTGACTCCCATGCATTATGTTTGCCTTATTTTAAAAGATAATTACATTCGAGAAACAGCTTAATTACCACTGTCCTGTCATGTAAAATTATAACTCGAATGCTTGGCACAGGGTTCCCTAGAGTCACCAGAAACAATGGTTTGTATGGTTTTGTGCACGGGTAATTCTGGTAGTGGTAGGTAGACAGTGACATGTGTGACCAGGGCCAGGGTTGGTTCTAGACTGTGTGTCAGCCAAAGGAATTTTCCATTTAAAAAAATATGTCAGCTGGTTATAGAGATGTTCCTCTGGTAGACTTTGTCCTTAACCCCTACGTCCTCCAACCCCACCCCCACCCCCTAGTGGCTCTATGGATGACTACATCACAATTATACCTTTTCCTGGGGTTGCATAAAAATGTGTCTGTTTCAATTTCAGGCCTTTTGATTAACACAACAATCTGAGCCCTGTGCATGCTGTCACATACATGTACACTACTGCTGGACATTCATTTTGTCCCATATACACTCATGTCCCACAAATGTTTAAGCCATGCCAATATCCAGCTGGTCACTCACACAACCTGACACAATGTCCACTTTAATCAGCATAACACATACATGCCTGTTACTACAGTAAATCTTCTAATTAATATTTTGAGCATTGAGTGTATATGTAAGATTAGAGTGCTGTATTAACCAAATTAACTTCTGTTTTTTTACCACTCTTCAACACACTGCCCCTTAAAACAAACCATATTACACTGAGAGAGGGGCATTTGGATATGTTCAGTCATATTACCAAGACAAGGCATTTCTGCATAACTTTGTCCATATACTACTTTTAATACAACGTTCATGTTGTTAACCCCAGTTGCTACTTGACATAGTGTGCAAATGTAATAATCTATGTAAATTTGCCTACTTTTGGACACACAACAAAAGGCAAAGTACATTCCAAGGGAGAGACTCTTCGGTCAAGTAAAAAATGCATGGCCCCAGCTGTGGCGCAACTGGCTGGGGCACCTGCACCTTACGCCGGCAGCCCGGGTTCGATTTCCGCCCCGTGGTCCTTTCCTGATCCCACCCCTGCTCTCTCTCCCATTCGCTTCCTGTCACTCTCCACTGTCCTATCATTAAAGGCATAAAAAGCCCCAAAAGCATGCTGAAGAAAAGACTTAGTAAAGACTGAGTAATTGTAGCTTCACAGAGATCCTGGTGTAACTATATAACTGCCAGGATTGTATAATATACCATTGCCCTTGAAACTTTTTGGCATGGTCAAGTAATTCCAAAAAAAATCTGTGATTTAGACAGCAGTTTATGTTCCGTAAATACAGGCAAAAAAAACTATTCTTACCAGGCACAGAAATGTGGTCTTGCCCAAAATAACTTAAGGTCTTTCATATGAAGACAAAGAATATCACGTTGTGCCAGCATGCATGTCTGGATTCTCTTCCAGGAACCATGGCCAACGAGGCCACAGCACCTCTATAGTTGGCCTCTCTATTCTTTACCCCAGCACAGAACACAGAATGAATGGGCAGCAGTCCTTGGCACGAATCAGAAACATGCCTTGTGTTAGGTTCTATCCCTAAGGTAACAGTAAAAGGATAATTTGTCTGGTGTGGCAGTCCAAGACGTGCAGGAATTCTCTGTGTGGTTTTTGGTTAATGCCAGCACCTGTTGTGTTTTGTATGTGTGTGTGTGTGTGTGTGTGTGTGTGTGTGTGTGTGTGTGTGTGTGTGTGTGTGAGTATGTGTGTGTGTGTGTGTGTGTTTGTGTGTGTTGTGGGGTAAGGGTAAAATCCTAAATCATGAAGCCTACTCAATCTCAGTTTGACAACTGTACAATCTACATCACACAATTCCAGTACAACACAATACTAGGCATTACATATCGTTGTCCTGTTCTTCTTTTGACGTTTCCTTTGGTTTTCCTCAACTAGTAAAACGCAGAGTGGCCGGCGTGGGCACTGGGCAGTGCAGAGTGTGCTCCACAGCTGTAATCCCACACGGGGATGACTTCACACAGCTCCTGTGGTCACTGGAGCTCCAGGATTAATGAAACCCCTACGTTGCGACACAGACAAGAGACCAGACTTCACAACTACACATTTACGGACTCCAGCTGTGGGCTTGCACTGCCCACCCCGGCGCCACAACAACACAGCTTGCCTTCTGCTAAGACAGGTAGAGTTGAGGTGAGAATTTCTCGCCCTGCTGGAATATGCTTAAAAAGCTGGCATGTTTCATATGCTTCTATAAACATGCATACGGTAGGCCAAAGGGCAGGTGGCAGATTTAGAGCCACTACGCTATACAGTATGTATACTACGCAACTAAGTCAGAAAAGAAAATGCATATACAATTGCCTGACACCCAACCACAAAGTCTCCTTTTTGTATTGGGACAATTAAAAAGTTATGCACATAAAGAGTGTGCATTTAACAAGCGGTTGGACATGCACTGCTGCCGTGATCACTATGATCTTGGGTCTTAGGGGGGAAAACAGATATAATTACAGTGCCTTTCTCTCTCTTTGCTGCTCTTCAAACACCCACTCATTATCCAATTGAAACAAGCGTGTGTATATCACAGCCTCCATTATTGGTGGCTATATATACATTTAAGTGTTCGAAGAGAAGAGTAATCATGGAATTCTCTTTGCTGGGGTTGCATAAAAATGTGACTCCAGTTCCAGGTCTTTTGATGAACTCACGACAAAGTGCTTAACCCTATGTCTACCACATACAACCCTGCTATTAGACATACAGTCAGTCACATATAGACTTGCATTTTGCAAATGGCCAGTTTTGGAAGAGAAAATGTAAGCGCTTTGAAGAAAGACATGACATAGTTAAATACATAACTCAAAATGTATACACTTATGGCAAATACAATAAGTGTGTGCTGCATCTGCATTCCACAATGAAAAAACTGTAGAATGAAATGGGACAATTACAAGAACTAGAACAGATACAGTAATCCTCTTCATAGTGACACATACCATATGTTCTACATGAAAAACTAAAAGCAATAAAATATAATGGATAACATATAACTCTTTCAGATTCACATGTTCAGTACATCCTGTGAACTACCCAACCCAAACCGTTGCTGTTCCAAGGACTTTGTTTCTTTCATGAGAGGCTTATAAGGTACAAAAAAAACCCATAAATACATATTTCTAGACGAACCTGGAAAATGTAGTTCAAAACGTGACCATAACAACTGCTTCTGCATGGGAGGTCAGGCACTGTCTGTAAAAGCCATAAACACAGAGACGAGTGATTCACACCATGCAATCCCTATCCCTACTTTGAGCACACCTCAGCCAGAGTGGGAGCTCTCCAACCCCACATGGAGACCCACCCACATGGATAATGTGATAGCACGACAGAAGTGATGAGCCCTAATGACAGCCACGCACTATCTATTCCAATGGCGTGCATGGCGGGGAGGTTATGCTGCCAGTTCAAAGTAGTGGGGGAAGATGACATGGGTTAGGAGAGTCAATTTTTGCCATCCCTGTTCCTTCAGGGAAAGAACATGAGATCTTTAATTACCAGGCCTACAGCGTGTCTGGGCATTCGTCTGTAGCACAGAGGCTTTGTCACCACTCCCAAATGCTGTTCCCTCAACCAATGATAAGAGTGCCCCCTACAGGCCAAACTTTGGATACAATACTTACTTCCAGTCAGATGACAAGATACAATCAGCCTTATACTCTTGAAAGCTCTGCAGTTTAACCACTATTTACTTCAGAGCACTTGTCATTACATGAATATGCACCATGCTTGTTACACAATTATTTAACCCCATTAAACTGTTTTTCTCTGTGAAATCATTAACATTAAGTCCAAAGCTCCATCTATTAATATATATATATATTATATTATTATTATTATTATATATTATAGCCTCTACTATAAAAATTAGAAAATGCTTTCTTAGTTTACTATTGCTAACTAAAACAAAGCCAACACTGGACAGAGGCATACAAATATTGTTTACAAAGGCTTAGTTTTCACGTAGAAGGTCTAGACTTTGCCTCTCAAATCATGAGTACCTATAACCCCAAAACTGCTCAAGGCAGTTTTTGAAGGGCAGGGACATAACTGGAAAATAGGCCTATGGTTAGTGGGGTTAAGTCATACACAGTAGACTCCCTTATAGCTCATTACATACCATAAGCATAAGCTCACATAGGTCTGTAGAATATATATGAATTAAGACATTAAGATAACAGAAAAAGCGGTTTTGACTAGTTTGTATCATAACTTTTTTGTTGATCAAATATGCAAGGGGCCTGTGTCATTCAAGCAGATCTAGCCATACTGATAGTAAAAATCAGCCTTACGTATTTTCAGGGTTAATGTTTTCACATTTCTATATTACAGTAGTAGGCTACTCATGCAAATAAATTGAATAATTTTGACTGTAGTTTAATAATCTCTGCGCAGAGAGGTCTCATAAGCATCAGGCAATCAGGATACAGAGACAAAGTCTGTGCACCCAAGAGACAATCAGTTTCTTACACACACATATATCTCGCACAGTATCATAATCTCATTGTATCATTGTATCATTACACCTTCTCTGCACACACACTTGGTCAATACAATGGGTTATTTAAGAACCAAGGACATTAACATTTCTAATGTCATACAACACATGATTTGCCATCTGACCATTAGTTATTGAAACAGAAGTATTAAATAATAAGAACTAATAAGAACTTTAAGAACTAGATTAGTGTCAAAGAAGAATGAATTCACACTAGAAGTATCAATTATAAGGAACATCACGAATTAGGCTAAACTTAAACAGAGTTACAAAAGGTTACAAAGGTTAAGGTCCATCTTTTTGAAAGATAGGTCCCACGGACCGAAAGTAGCTAGGCTACAAGTGGGCTTCTTTCAAACAGATAGGTGGATAAAGGCAAATCACTTGCAATAGGCCTACGACGTCATAGGTTTACTGTTAGTAGCTATATGTCATTTTGTCAACGTTTTGTTAACGAAGAGTTTGAAAACATGTTTAGCAGATGTTTACGGTACTTCCGCAGTTTAATACCTGTTGGCTTTAAAGAAGAAGTTGTGAAACTAGCAGCAATAGCGGTACCAGCGGTAAGTGTCTTTTTTCTCCTTGCGTCTTGTGTCAGACATGACAGATACAATATTAAAATAAAATATTAAAATCGAAGCCTATAGTAAGACATAATTGTTAAAAGACTAGAGATTTACAGGGAGGCCGACTGTAAGAAGTATGAACTGAAAATGGGTCTCCTGTATTTTGTCATGACTACACTTCCCAGACTGCTTGTGGTTTTACTTTAGCCTAAAGGAGCCCCCAAAGGGATGGTGGGAATTTTACTGTCTATGGAATTTATTGAGGAGCAATCTAACTGTTGCTTCGTCTGCTGTTCTGCGACACTGTCCCGAGCCACTCGCTTACTGTCCTGCACCATTGTCCCATGTCACTTGCCTATAGGCCTACAGTCCCACTGTCCCAACACTAAGTTAGTGTCACTAACCCTAACTCATGGAACAGTTAACAAGTGCCATAGGACAGTTGCACAGACACGTAGTTCAGTGGTACGCGACAGTCGCGGGACAGTATATGGTGACTGGCACGGGACAGTGATTGTAGACAAGTGGCATGCGCCACCAACAAGTTACAACAGTATTTTTGCTCCTACAACTACTGAAATTATTCTTATTAACATTTTTTTGAGATCCTATTGAGTTATCTTACAATAGTGTGCATTTTGTGTTTTTTTTTTTTTTGTGTGTGTGTTTTGTGTTCCCTTGCAATACGTTTTGTGTTCCCTCGCAGTTCTCTCCGACAAAGTCAAATATATTGCTAGGGAATGCAAAACTAATTGTGAGTAAATGCAAAAGTATTGCGAGGGAGCACATCACTCAAAAGCAACACTACAAATAAATGTAATTAATGTTATATTAATTTAATAATATTAAAATATAATTCCCACCATGGCCTTACGGGGGCTCCGCCAAGAACAGTTCTGGAGTGTAGAGAACAAGTAAGCACAGTATGCCTACTCCCTTCTGAGGATCTCAAGGTTTTACCATACTGTATATAGGCTACTGCTTAGTCTAGGCTAATTTTGAGATGTAGATGTATAGATGCAAGTAAGCCTATGTAAATAAATTAGCCTAACTCTCTCTATACAACTTTTTTACAGTCTGTGGCTCTTTTTATGGACTATTCTATACCATTAATAAGTACCTTGTTCTGTGGACATTTGGGAAGGACAGAGCTTGCTGGTGTAGCTCTCGCCAATGCTGTGAGTAAAATATATTAGGGTTATCAAGACATTGGGGCCATACATTGACTCATATTTATTTTTGCATATGCCACCTGAAAGTTTGGGAACTCCTATTATTTTGTTTAAAAAAAAGAAATATCCAAATAACCATACCAAACTACATCAAGGTACATTTTTAATTAATAAATTTTAATGCAAGACATAGTATTTATTTTCATTTAATAATTATCTAATTCTTTAATAAAACTCGCATGCAGAGGATAGGCTACCTTAGGAATTAATACAACTTTACAGCTATAGCTAGCCTGGCCTTGGCCTGTCTACGTACTTCCGGTCGACTTCAGTCAGAGTCTGGTTTCCAGGCTAAGCTATAGCCTAAATGCGACTAAAATGAAAACCCACAGTGTCTGCCTGTCTTAAAGGTGCCATGTGTAATGTCCGCCAAAAAATCAATTCATACTCCACGTTCCATAAAAGATGGGGGCAGTATACCTCCAGAGAGTGAGTTGGTCTACCCTAGAGTAACAACCGAGAGACGTGTATTGCAGTTTGGCTGGCGGTTATGTTGCCCGCATACCGGCTCCCATGGCCGAAACTGGTATTATGACACCTGTCGGGCTGTGGCTAGTAGGGGAGACCGGGGCTCGTTGGAACAGGGGCAGGTTGAAACACTGTTAATATCCAGGCTACTAGAGGGAGCTGCAACACAATTTATGTATGTAACTGGTCTCCAGGTCATTAACCCTTTAGGTGAGAACAACTTTTTAATTTTGTAGTGTCAAAACTTAGAATATTCACCTCCCCCTAAATACATCCTAGAAGGGTAATAGTTAGGGATATAAAAAAAATATTGATTATAATTGATTGCTAGGGGACTCATCTATAATTTAAAACGAAGTTTGAAAACCTGAGGTGACTGATATTAGCAGGCTAACAGCATTTGTGCAAAAAAGTTTGACCTAATGTTGGCACACTGATTTTGGGGTTGGTTGGCACATACATTCCCTATGGCTATTTTGTGACAAATCTATAAACTTTGTATTTTATGCATAAAAACATCATCAATCTTTATTTGAACATTGTTATTGTAATTACTGAACATAGTTTTACATTTGGAAGCATTTCAGACATTTTTAAACATTTGAAGTTAAAAAAAATCGGTAGGGAAATTGGTCTTGACGGTGGGCCCTACTGAAGAAAAACACACAGGAAAGACATCAGCAAAGCCCTACAGGCAGTGATATAGATGAGCACTTCAAACAAAACCAAAAGGAGTACTGCAAAGGACTATAACATAGGTGTTCCAACCAACCCCGACATGTGCCAACCAACCCCGTGCATGGGGCAGGTTGGCACACATGCACAACACCACTTTAATTATAAATAACTCAAAACAAGGGATTATTTGTTGACATTGAATGTATACATTTTGTAGCTGAGATCCCAAGCTTTCAGTTAATCACAATTTGACCATTTCAACACATTGTAAGATGGAGAAATATAACCGAGAGTGAAAAGTGTTCCAACCAGCCCCGGTCTCCCCTAATTTAGCATGCTAATTCAGGTTGATATCTCTGCAGCACTATACCTTGTCATTTTTTTTAATGACATCATGCCCTTATTTCTTCTCATTCTTTTGGTGCGTGTAGCTAATTTTTTGGATATTTATACCTCAATTCTTACACATGGCACCTTTAACAAAAACTGATGTAGGAAAAAATATGTGAACCTCTTCAGCCACGACTAGTGTCCTTTCAGGAAGGGAGAATGCCATGTCTCCGTAGCCATAACCTACCAATCTATGGAAAACCAGCCTTGCAACTTTGTTTTCCCCCAACCCGGAGAATCACAAATTGCACTATAGCAATTGTGCAATAGCCTACTATTTGTATGCATCGTGTAATATTATCTTGTCAGTTAATATGGTTCTTTGGAGATTATCTTTGCTGGTTCCTATTCTTCAGTTTGCAAACAAATCCAGATGTAGCCTATCGTGTCCAAAGGGAAGCGTGCAACCCCTGAGTGGTATTTGTGACAGTTGTGTAAAATACAAATACTCTAGGGGGAGTACCTGTAGGGGAACCCCAGTAGAAAATAAAAATAAAAAAAAACCTGAAACTGCATTCAACAATTCCAAAGATACATGTCTGTGTTACTATTAACGCCATCAGGATAGCCATGGTTGTGTTCAACAACGCTGCTAACTGCATTTTTCTTTCTGTCATTGTGTAAAGCATGCCCCATGTTGTTGTGATTAGTTCCTTGATTTTCGGTGATCTTGGTTGTGAATTGGAGGAATGTCAGAAGGATCTGCAGAGCAAATTCACATGCGCTCACAGTTTCGTCTAGGTTCATGCTGGCAACAAATCTGTAGGGTTCACAAACTTTTAAGCAGAAACTTTGTGTTGTCATTTTTGATAGGTTATAAATGTCACAGGTGTTTCTGTAGGAGTTGGGTTATCAGCAGCTTGTGACACGTTAATTTCTCAGGTGAGTCATTTTATCCCATTGCCCACAAACAAAAATGTAAACACAATTATATATTCTTTTCCATATTCTGTGTGTATCTGGTCAATGTATTTTTCTCTCTGTCAACAGACTTTTGGAAGTGGCAATGTGAAGAGAGTGGGAGTCATTTTACAGAGAGCAATTCTGATTTTGCTGCTGGCATGTGTCCTAAGCTGGACCATTCTCATGAACACTGAACCTATCCTGCTTGCCATCAGTGAGGATCCACACGTTGTGAAGTGAGGCATAGTTCACCTGTCAAAGACTTTGTTCTTGCGTTCTTGTTCTTGTATCATCTTATGATTCATGTTATATAATCAATATTTTCTAGGGTCTCACAAAAGTACGTGAAGATATTCATGATAGCACTACCAGTATGTATACAATGAATCCAAATAATTACACCAGTGTTTCACTAAATAGACAATGCATAAACACAGTAGTTACATGACATTATTTCATCATAGGCATCATTTGCTTATCAACTTGAGTCAAGATATCTTCAGAACCAGGTAAGAGATTAAACATTTTTGCACAAAAAAGATCACAAGATGTTCAAAAAGAACATTCATTACCCTTTTGACCACTGATGAAGTAATTTAGACGTTTAGCATTCAGTTAGAGTCACATATACACACAGGTCACACAGGTATTACAAAATACTTTTACTTATACTGCACTTGACACTTATCCAGAGTTCTCGCAAGAGCACAATGGAATTGTCTCTGCGAGATACTCTGGCAATGAGCAATGATGCTCGTTATTTTTACCCCAACAAATTCGGGGAACCAGCTAAACTGATGAAGACAGTGCTGCAACGTTGGAGGACAGTACAAATTGGTCGTAGTGTTCCATGTCAAATCAGCATAGAAAATCGCTACCTTTCATCTTTCGTTGGTCTTATTACACTTTCTAACTTGAGAGGAGACAAGTTTTAAATAGAAAAATTACCGGAAATCTTAGTCACTTTTAAACGTGATGCTAGCAGGTGAGAAGCTAATGGTCTAATCAGATTTAATGATCTATGCTAGGCTGGAGCTAAAACTGGTATTGCCAGACTCAGAGAACGGCTGGATGAACTGAAGAAAGGTAAAAATCAATTGTTTAACTCAAGGGGAGGTGGAAAATGAGTGTAATTCCCCAAATGCTGGAATATTCCTTTAATTTGTACGCCTATCCACTGCTGTCAACAGATAGTTAGATGGCAAAACATGTCAGGATCCTGCCTGGACTAGTGACTGTATGCCACCCTGGTGGCCATTTTGTATATTTTTCTGTGTCATGTGCTCTGTGTTTACCCAGAGACTTTCTAATGTGGAGACACAGCACTAAAAAAATACTAGTTTGTCACGCCAATATGGCCGTTGTCTACACATATCCCACCCCTTCTTCGGCAAAACGTCGACATGTGAATACATTGAGCCAATCATGTGGTGTGATGTGAATACATTGAGCCAATCATATGGTGTGTTGTGAAGACATCGTGCCAATCACGTGTTGTGATCTCGCCGCTGGAGCAAGATTGATGTCGTGAAGCCTTGCGCACGCGCATTTCTACCGAAATGGATGCCCGACGAGTGCCCAAAAAGCGTTGTCAAATGGCCGCCGAGTGGAGGGACTTGCCTAAAAGGACTTTGGTTTACCTGTCTGGCCATGTGTCTTTGTCTCCACCCATTCCCTTATATGGTCTGCACTTCCTGTCTTGTTAGTTTCCCTCTGTTTCTGCTCACACCTGTTCCTGGTTATTGTCTTGTTGGTTTCCTTCAGTCCTCTGTCTTTCTGTTAATTGGTCTGTGTATTTATACCCCCCTCCTCTGTCCTTTGTCGGTTCGTCTCTCTGTTTGTTTTGTTGGAGTCTAGTAAGGTTGTACGTTTGTAGTGTAACAATAAAGTGTGTTTGTCTAATTCTGCCTAAAAGACATTTGCGCTTCGGTCCTCCTGCCGTTCCCTGGCAAAAGAAATGAAGGGGGATGTGTGATTTGCAATGTGTGTTTTATAGGAGATAATCTGGCCACAGGTCATATGTGGGGTAGTGGCAGTTTGCATCAGTGCACTCACTAACTACATATTCCTGTTTGTCCTGGGCCTTGGTGTTGTGTGAGTATACATTACTTATGTATGATACATGTCAATGGATATCAAGGCTCACTCTTGTGTAACAGAATTGATCATTACCATTAAATGTTTTGTACTACTCATTTAACAAGACAGCTTTCAGTTTAGTTCAGGTATGTTTCTATGCTTTTTATGTTTAACAGTGGTTCAGCTGGAGCAAATGTCATCTCCCAATATTCCATGGTTATAACACTTTTCTTTTACATTCATTGGAAAGGCCTTCATAAGAACACTTGGGCAGGTAGGTAGGAACACCAGTGGATATGTGCCATAGGTGAAAATGTGAACTGTTTGGTTATGATGCCAATTGACTACACTGATGCTTGCCATAGACCTCATATAGACATGTGGAGTATTTCTCTGAACCAATGTCACAGTAAAAACTGTAATGCATTCTGGTTCCATGGATAGGCTGGTCCAAAGAGTGCCTGCAAGAGTGGGGTTGCTACATCCGTCTAGCCATCCCCAGCATGATCGTGATCAGCATGGAATGGTGGACTTTTGAGATCGGGGGATTTCTGGCAGGTCAGTTGCCAGAAACAACATTTTTATTCAGGACTATACATACATTTCAGTGGCCACAGGTGAATCTACTGTGCTGTATGTGACTGTCTCTAAAGACAGGCAGACACAGTGGGTTTTGATTTCAGCCGGGGAGCAACATTGTGCAATTAATTAAAATAATATAGATCAACCATACAATTACAAGCGACCACGCCACAGCAAAAAGGGCCATAGCCCTTTTCATCTCGCGTACCCCCTAGAAGCAGCTCGCGTACCACCGGGGGTACGTGTACCACAGTTTGGGAATCCCTGGTCTAATCAATAGCTCTATTGAGGATCGGGAGCAGGAACACAGACACAAAACATAGCACACGCTAGGGAAGTCAAGAACACTCATACCTTACACACACAGTATTGGACACAGCCATACCAACACGGTCACACACAAGGTAGAACTAAAAAGGGAATCACGCTACACTAAAACAGGTACATAAACAGTAAATACAGGCACAAACACACACAATAACAACCTCTAAGTTCTCCCAGAATCCCCAGCGCGCAACATTGTGGGAATCTCAAGCACACAGTCCAGTGCGCCGACATTACATTACGTTCACATTCTTTATTGTATTTACTTGTGATAAATCCGATTTTAGCGTGCAAAATCACATACATTTAATGGTAATAATAAGATTAAAAGCGGACAAAAATGCAATTAAGTTATGAAATGAGAGGTTGCCAGAATAGTTCGCCATTATCTTTGTCTAAGTGTAGGTTAAAGCCTATTTTATTAGGCCTATAAAGGCAGAGAAAGGAACATGTGGTTTATTTTGTGCTGCGTCAAAATCTAAGCCTATGTGTAATGCCTATTTATAGATTTCCTCACTTTCTTACTCAACCTCTTTCTTATCTTCAAATGTCTTCTTAAGTGACACCCGAAATATTATTGCACAGGCAACACACACAGTATACCTATAGGTTCCTTCTGCACTTGTGGTTACTTTGGAGGAGTTGTTTGCTGACATTTTTCTCTACATGCTAGGACTGTTAAATGAGGTGGAGTTGGGGACCCAGGCCATTGTCTTTGAATTGGCAAATGTTTCCTTAATGGTAAGCTTGCGGAATTTGTATTGCACTTTTGTATATCATTTTGTATTGTGCTGTGAAATTCAAAACAGTTTGCCTCACCACCAATACAGTCATGCTCAATATATGGAGCTCTTTTTTTTCCAGATTCCATATGGTTTTAGCATTGCAGGCAGTGTAAGAGTGGGCAATGCCCTAGGGGCTGGGGAGACTGAAAGTGCTAAGCGCTCTGCCACGATATCCATAGCATGTGCATGTAAGATTTCCTTTTTTACAGCTTTGCACTGTAGTATTGTGGAGGGTTCATGCCTAAGTTGATTCATGCCTAAGTTGATTCAAGAAAACATTTGAATGAATTTGTCTGTGTCTTATTTGTTATATCCATGACATTTTATAGAATTTTAATATAAGATCTACGCAGTGTGCTATGTCTAAAATACTATGCTAGCATCTATGCTAATTCTATGAAAAGTGATGTAGTTACCCCCTTTTCTCTTTCCTCATATAGTCTTAGTCTCTGTATGTATAGCCATTATCTTTGGGACAACAAAGGATGTAATCGCCTATGTCTTCTCAAATGATGAGTGAGTGTGACTTCTGTTAATTGAGAATTAATCTTAACATATAATTCTTGCCATATTCAGTAGTAAGTTTCCATTAACCAGCCTAATACAAATGAAATCTGAAAATGCTAAATGATTTCAGTGATTGGGATGCCTCTTTATTTTGGTTTCAGATTTAAACTATATTTAAAACCATAAATAAATAAATGTTATATTTAAAACCATAAATAAATAAATGTTATTGTACTGATTGATTGTAGAATACAGATCTAAAGCCAACTTGACACAAGGTAACACTCTTTTTGTCATCATTTGTCAAAATTATTTAAAGTAACTTCCCATTATTAACAGAGTTCAGAGTGTAGCCAGTGTCAGAAATCATACATTGTGTATGGCCAAGACAAATACAGTCAAACTTACAACTTAACTGTATGTCTTCTGTATTTGTAATGATTTGATGAAGTCTCAGCTTGGTATAAAGTATATAAACTACACTGGCACTCTGAAACTGGAATATAAAAATGGTCCGTTTTCACCATCACTATGTCAGGATGAAGGCAGACTCATCAATGAGTGTAACTCGGGCAAAGAAATTGCACTGCCATTTTTTAATCTTTTTAATTTCGATCATCTTCCTAATTGCCATCGAACCTCCAAATACAGTGGCCCCTATTATCGTGGTCTAAAACACATGGGGCCCTATTTTGCACCCTGGCGCATGGCGTAAAACTAGTTTTCCACCCGGCGCAAAGTTTATTTTCCTATTTTGCACGTTTTTTTTTTAAAACAATGCGCCCAGGGGTGTGGCAAATAACCTATGGAGTGGTCTAGCGCAGTGTTTCCCAAACTTTTTTTCTGGGGACCCACTTTTTAAAATTGACAGACTATCGCGACCCATTTCACTTCAAATCTACCCTGCAACCACCAATATTGTTTTAGGCCACAGTTTCTCCAACTTTTCTATGCCTCCCCCAACCATATATTGCTATAGGATCTAGATAGATAGATTCTGCTTTTCTGTGTTGCATTTTGAGCACAATCAGCATGAAAAGTTGGAAATGACTACTGAAAAGATATATTTTAATGCGCATCCGAGAGTTGGGGAAATTCTCGCATGTTGCGCAGTCGTCATTCGTTGCATAGTAAGCTGTTCCTGTATTTTTTTAAAAATGTTGTAGGCTACGTTGCGTTGCAGACAATGGGTCACTGTGGAAGTCAATTCTAATGTCAACAGCAAATAACTCAAGTTGTTATATTGTGTTGTTGTATTATATTATATTGTATAGTCGTTATAACAGAACAAAAGGCTTTTGCGTAATAGCCGGAAGAATGCGCCTTTACTTTGGAGTTAGCGAGGTAGAAAACGAGAGGAATAGTGTTTAACATGTCCATTTAAATTGTAGCCTAATATAATGCACTGTTGTAAATAAGAAATGACAAATAAGTAATTAACAAACTACATCCTAATAGAAAACGGTTAGCTTTCCTGGTATCAAATGACAAATGGTATCTGTTAGGCCTATAACACAACATAAATTGTGCTGGCGACCCAAATAAAATCTCCTGCGACCCACCCGTGGGTCGCGACCCAGACTTTGGGAAACACTGGTCTAGCGCATTGTCTAAAAAACACCACCTAAAACGCATTATGACACTGACCAAGAGAAACCTGGTCAGAAGTCTATGGCGAGTTGTTTAGTTATTTTAAGAGCTCATTGTCAACAGTCATAATGGCGGGTGCACAACGCACCATCCTTCTATCATCATGAACGCACACCAGCGCACGTCCATGCAAAACATCACAAATTGCACGATTACAATGGGAAAGATAATTAGAATAAAGATATTACGAAATACTGTACAACTCATGATGAGTAGTTATTCACCATCATTTGCAAATTGGTAATGACGGTTAAAAGTGATTAGGGGAGAGGCGAGAGACACGTATGGAGCTGACGACACACTGTCACGAGATATAAGCAACTCCTCTGCAGGATAAAGGTTGTTTTATTCAGTCATTTCAACAATATTAGGGTAAGTGTTGCTTTTTCCAGCCTATGTTTTCGATGGTAACCCATTGTCAGTCAATAGTGAAAGTAACTGACTGCCTATAACTGTCTTGTCGTTGACTGACACCATGGTGAAATTAGTTTCACTTTGCCAAAGAGTTCAAATAATAGACGAGTGCAAATGCGTAAAGGCTTTGCTAGGTTTTAGTAAAGCAAAAAAATGTTTAGTGAAATGACTGTTCCATACAGTCTCGCAAGCAGACTCCTTCAAATGCGCCGTTGACTGTCAAAATACCGATGCATTCTTTGACGTTGCGCTTTGCGCCATTGAAGGGAATGACAGATGTCATTCTCATTGGTTTAAATGATGTTACGCCCCAAACACACCCATGACTGATTAAAAAACCTAGGAACACCTTGTTGCGCCATGACAGTGGTTTTCAACATTTTTTGAGCAAATGCCCCCCTGACCTTACTTTGATCCTCTGGCGCAACAATAGAAATCAATAGGAACATAAAATGACATGTCTTGTTGCCTACATCTAATCATGGACAAAAATCAAGTGCACATCACGTGAACAACATGCACATCGCAACAATCCAACCACAAAACAGGTTCCGCGCGTGAGGCCTGTTTAGGCCTATATATATTTCGTATTTGATTAGAATCAGGCTTTTCGTGGAGACTACGCTCAGAGCAGCTGCAGAACAACAGTGGGCGGAAAACGGGCTATGAAACAAAATTAATGAGAGCCCTGTGGCGTTACTATAGAGATGACGATAGCTGGGGCTGGGGGACGTGAGTCTGGGCATGTGCAGGCCCGAACTGCACTGTATGACCACTGAGCATAGATAAACAGTAAAATGTAGCTGGGACGGTATGGGGTTAGAAACCCATGAATGAAAATAGCCTATTTATTTGAGGTAGCCTATTTTTGCACCAAAAATATCTGAAAACCATGAAAGTTTAAAATGTAAAAAAAAATTAAAAACCTCTCACGTTCCCAGTGCCCCCCTAGATTGTACGAACGCCCCTCAGGGGGCGGTACCACCCCCATTGAGAAACCCTACGCCATGAGCTCGACATTTGATAATGAAAACACTCCCAATGTGGACTGGACATCCTACTAAATTTGAATAAGATTTTGACTAGTGACGATGTGCTTTAGACTGTCATGATAGGGCCCATGGTCACTAGTCAAAAGCTTATTTAAATTTAGTAGGATGTCCAGTGCACATTGGGAGTGTTTTCGTTATCAAACGTCGGGCGGATGACACAACAAGGCATTCCTATGTTTTAATCAGTCATGGGTGTGTTTTGGGCCTAACATCATTTAAACCAATGAGAATGACATCTGTCATTCCTTTTAACAGCAAGCAGCGCATCAGTATTTTGATAGTCAGCGGGGCATATCAAGGAATCTGCTGGCACGCATGAGTGTATGGAACAGTCATTCCACTAAACCATGCTTTACTAAGACCTAGCAGAGTATAGCCTACACGCGTTTGCACTCGTCTATTATTTAAACTCATTGGCAAAGTGAAACTAACTTCACCGTGATGTCAGTCAACGACAAAACAGTTATACACAGTTAATTACTTTCACTATTGACTGACAATGGGTTACCATCGAAAACAGCCTGGAAAAAGCAATACTTACCCCAATAATGTTCGAATGACTGAATAAAAAAACATTTACCCTGCAGGAGTTGCTGCTTACATCTCATGACAGTGTGTCTTCAGCTGTGCTTCATATTTGCCTCTCGCCTAATCACTTTTATCCGTCATTATCAATTTGCAAATGGTGAATAACTAGTCATTGTGAGATGTATTTCGTAATATCTTTATTCTAATTATGTTTCCCATTGTAATTGTGTAATTTGTAATGGTTTGCATGGATGTGCGTTGGTGCACGTTCGTGGATGAAAGAAGCATGGTTGTGCACCCGCCCATATCACTTGTTAATAATATGTATATAAACAATGGATTTCTGACCAGGTTTCTCTTGGTCAGTGGCGTAATGCGTTTTAGGTAGTGTACGATAGCGATTTTTAGATAATGTGCCAGACCCCTTTTTAGGTGGTTAATTGCCACACCCCTGTTGCGTTGCTCATTAAAAGAGATGTGCAAGATAAGAATAATGCTGGGATAATAATCCGCTTTCCGCCAGGTTTTGCGTCACAAAAATAGGGCCCGGTGTCTTAATAAAAAAAAAAGTACCTTACCTTACCTTATTTCATGGTCTGCTGAACTTGCAGGCAAATAAGGAACAGAGTTGCCCAGGTGATGATCATCTATGCTCCCTTCCACATCATAGATGCATCAGGGGTAAGCATATATAAGACTGAAATTTGTGAAAAGCAGACAAAGCTCAATGCCTGGATCTAAAATAACTTGCACCAGGTTTTAGACATCATAATGTCACCGATTGTTTCTTTCTGTTAGGCTGCAGGAACTAGTATCATGACAAGCTTGGGGAAGCAGAAGATTGGGGCCATATGCAGCACCTTGAGCTACTATGGCATTGGTTTCCCTATCGGATTGTCTCTAATGTTTGCAGCAAAGCTTGGTGTGATGGGTAGGAAAGATTTACCGGACTATAAGTCACACTTTTTTCCATAGTTTGGCTGGTCCTACGACTTACAGTCAGGTGCAACTTATATATCAATATATAATTGAACATGTTTTTAATTGTTAATTCATACTGACTGACATAAACCCTACATGAAACATTACCGTCTACAGCCGAGAGAGGGCGCTCTAGGCTTGTGGAATGAGATCGGGAGCTTGGTGAACTTAGCCTTGTGAGACCATCCTGATCTTGCGAGCTCCATTTTTCTACTTGCAGATCAGTCTGGCATCTCGCGAAGAGAAGAGAAAATGTGGAGCCGTTTGCCAAACGAACGGCCAATCAGCGTTAAGGGTAGCCTAGCTTGTGGTTGTATTTTCGTCAATGCTCTGTTAGTACGTCATACGCTTCGTTGATCTGATTGATTGATTTGGCCCGTCTATCACCAACATAGGTGATGATAGACAGATGGTTTATCCAATCAGCTAACAGCTAGTTCTGGAGTAGGCTGTGTGGAGACTCAGGCAAGGGGGCAGGCGAATTCCCGGAAGTAGAAGCATCGATGTAACCGTGGTTATCAACTCTCTGCTAACCCCATAGAACGCCCATTCATTTAGGAATTTTTTGAACTCCCATAACTTCATATAACATATATCATGTGCCGATATTTTAGCTTCTGTGTTATCTACATAAACAATAAAAGGCAAAACAAGACTCGATTACCTCGTACGTAACGTTAGGTTCCCGTAAGAAGAATGTTTAGCATGTCCGGTTGAAGGGAAGCTAACGCACTGAAGGGAGATGACCGTATTGTTTGGATAAGAAGCGTAGTCCAGCCAGCACGGAAACTCGTGAGTTATGTAGCCTACAATAGCATTGTATGTTAAGGTAAAGCATAGAGGCAAGTAAACCTAATGAAAAACCGTAGTTTTACCGTTAGGTAGTCTAACGATAATCATTTCAGAGGTTTTCGATGGATTGTTTAGTCAGATTTGTTTTGTTTTTTTTGTTTTTTTTCGCATGTCCAAATTTCCATCAAGGATTCCCGGGACACTGTAAGACCGGGGTACACGAAACTTGGTGGGCATGTAACCCCACATGGATAGCATGGAACCTCCTGTTTTCGTTTTGATCTGTAGCCCCCCCGCTGGACTGGACCCCCCGAAAGGAGGGTAGGGCAGACACAGTTTTCTGTGAATATCTCGAGAACCGTAGGGTTTAGGAGGACCATTTTTTTTTTGTATGTTGATCTCAAAGGGCCATGTCAACCCATTCCATAACCACTCATTTCATGTATAGCGCCACCTAGTTAAACACAAAAAGTAAAAATGAGGTGTTGTAATCGCAGGTATCTGTGACCTAACATAGTCAAAACTGCACGAAATTGGACGTGTAGGATCATTATGACACTCTCTGAATGCACGCCAAGTTTCGGGGAATTCCGTTCATGGGGGGCCACACAATAAATTAATTTATGTTACTATACACCAACTGGCCTGTAGGTGGCCGGAGACAGTTTTCTGTGAATATCTCGAGAACCGTAGGGCCTAGGAGGTCCACCTTTTTTTTGTATGTTGGTCTTAAGGGGGCATGTCAACCTATCCCATTACCACTTATTTCATGTTTAGCGCCACCTAGTTAAAAATTAAAAAGCAAAACATTAGGTGTTTTCATCACAATATCTCTGGCTGACATGGTCAAAACTGCACGAAATTGTGTTGTGAAAGTGTAGGATCATTATGACACCCTCCGAATGCATGCCAAGTTTTGTGAACTTTCGTTCATGGGGGGCCTTACAATAAAATAATTTATGTGTACATTTAGTGACCGTACACCAACAAGGATTCCCGGGACACTGAAAGACCGGGGTACACGAAACTTGGTGGGCATGTAACCCCACATGATTAGCATGGAACCATCGTTTTTTTTTTATCTGTAGCCCCCCCGCTGTACTGGACCCCCGAAAGGAGGGTAGGGCAGACACAGTTTTCTGTGAATATCTTGAGAACCGTAGGGCCTAGGATGACCAATTTTTTTCGTATGTTTGCCTCCAGGGGTCATGTTAACCCATTCCATGTGCACACATGTGCATAAACAGATACACACGCACACACATACATTCACAGTAATCATACGTATGACACATACTCACACAGTAGACATATGTACGCATGCATGCACATGCACAAACACACATACACACACACCCACACACACATAAACATAAACATGTACACGCACACATGAACACAATTCAAGAATTTCTCAGAATTATGAACAGGCAAGATGGGGGTGGGGTTGTATAAAATGTATATTACATGTGAAATCTATGAACTAATGTTTTGGTACTTGTTGTCTAGCAGATACCAGTGAGAATTGAGTGTGCATAATGCAATTCAGTGAGACAGTTAGAATCATATATGCCTTTCAGCGTGACTTATTTTTGTGGAAAACATGTGCTGGACTGGGCGGCGGTCATATTTTGTACCGCTCTGCGGTACATCTAGTCAAATAATCTTACAAGAAAGCTCAAAGTAAGTATCCTTATACTAAAAACAATACTAACTAGATTTTATTATCTTAATATAAGGTATTGGTTGGTGTGGGTGGTTTATGTAGTCTCAAGTAACATTCTATAACATTTGTGTCCTGATATCCTGAGGATTTCTAACATTAGAAAAAAGGAGGACAAGTTGTACTACTCATTGTTTATTCTGCTTGATCTTTTGCTGCCATTTTTCTTGTCATTTTTGTAATTTTCTTTTCTCCATATACACCTCTCCCCCCCACCTTCAGGTTTCTGGGTCGGTCTCCTCATCTGTGTCTTCATGCAATTGGTGTTTGTCATAACCTATCTCGTTAAAATGGACTGGAGGAAAGCCACCGAGGAGGTGAGCGAGTCTTTGCCAATGACGGTCTAAAGCTGATTGAGTTGCCTTGTGTATGAAATGGAAACACTCTTGCCTTGCCTAGCCTTTGTGTCATAAATCATTAAAAAAAACTCCACCAGAAAGCAAACACAGATAGACCATATGTTGGTGGTATCATTGTTGATACACATGTTGGTGTGCTTTCAGGCCTTAGAAAGAGCTGGGGTGCAGGTTAATTTCACAGAAACAGGTAAAAACTGAAAACATCATCTTAACTGTAATTCTGGTGTCAAGTTACTGTGTCAGTCACTGTACAGTTGATTGTGAATAGTCAAGTCAACTATTTTCTCCACTTGAAAGTAATGTTTTTGCACCTCTTCTCTAGAAGAGAGCCCCGAGGAGCAGCAGGTTGTCAGTGGCACAGCTGAGGGTCACAGCGACACACATGTCCTGCATGAGGCAGAGGATGTGGTGGGTGAAACCACGGTTGGGAGACCTTTGTCAACCAGGGAGCTGGTGCTACGCCGAGGGCTGGCTGTAGGTGTCACTCTCACCATTTTTACCGCAGGAGTCATTACTCATGTGCTGCTGTCCAGGAATGAATAGGACATCCCAAAGCTAAGCTGATAGTAGACAGGGGCAAAACCTAGAACAATCCGATAATGACCACTATCAAACTTTTTTCAGTTGATTCTAATATATACACAGAGAACTGCACAAGTGTCAGTTGTTTCATCCTGTTGGATTTGCCCTTCAAAAATACAGCAACAAATACTGATATTGGTGAACAGTTTTGTGCATTTTGTTTTCATCATGAGAACATCAGTACTGCCATGAACAACAATGTTAAAAACAATGCTCTAGCGCAGCTATTGTATGTAGTATTGTATGTAGTAATTAAGACTAAATCATTTTCTGAACTAAAGTGTTGTATGTTGGGTTGAGCTCAGTATTGAGCCACAGTAAATATAATCCCTTTTTTCACTTGAATCATTTCAACCGTATGTACACCATTATGTGATTGTGCAGATGAACAATTAGGTATTCTATCATACAAATACCAATATACAAAACATTTTATAATGAAATATAGCTGTACAAATGAGCTGAGAAGCTTCTTCACCATCCTAGTTGTTGCCATGATGGAACTAGCAATGTGGTTATTATTCAGACACTGTATGTAGTATGTAGATCTTGCCAGTATCCAGCCATGGCTAAAGGCCTATAGGTCAGCTGGAGAGGTTTGTTCCAGTGGGTTGGCAGTGGTCCAGTTTCCAGCGTCTATGGTGCCATTGTTTCTTGAGCTCCAGGAGGACTCGGGTAGAGGCAGGAGGAGGTGGACAGTGACTCCCACACCGAGGATGAGGAGGAGAGTCAGCACAGTGAGGCCTCTCCTGAGGAGGAGCTGAGAGGGGGAGAGCAGAGCAGCAGGCTGCCGCCTCTCACTGCCGTGAGCCTTCTGCCCCTCCTGCAGCACCACAGACCCATGGCCGTTCTCTGTCTGAACCTGGGAACAAACATCGCAAATCAGAAATGAACATCACAAATAATATGACCGAATAATAAGCATCACCCATATGGTCTCTCTACAGCTCTTCAGCCATAACTGAGGCTTGATCGGATACTGAAATAGATGGTTATGGTTATGGGATTTGGCAGCCACTTCAAAACAATACAACCTTTAAACATTTTTTCTAAAGTTGGTAAGACTACATTAAGGAGAATAGCAATAATAAACAATAATGTCAATGCAATCAATAGCCTAATTAAGCAAATACTATAATATAATATACAAACTATAACTCATAGGAAACGCATAATTAACTAAGTGCATGCTGAACAGATGCTGCATGCTAACCCTTTAGACCCCTCTTGAAAGACCCTGGATACTGAAATAAATATCACCTGGTAGATAGTTAAGTGTGAATAATATACATGAACAATAAGTAACAGTAACTGATGAGTGAAGGTATCATGCCTCAAACTGAAAGGCCTGTGGCAGTGCTTACCATGGCTTCGCTTCCTGGGATCAACAGGTCTGGTTCTGGCTCTGATAGTGATGTCATTAAATCCACACAGACCGATTTGCCTGCCCGTTCCACGGCCTGTAATTCACAGCGCATATTCTTGACTGATGTTTGAAGATAAATAAAATAAACCACACTGGATTGTGCAGTGGAAGACAACTGAACACTGATAAGACATTCTTACTTCTTTAGTCATTTTCTTCCAGTCCAGCTTGAAGATGACTATGATGAAAAAGACCGCCAGCAGAGCGGTTGAGATGAGAAGGCCGAGCCAAAAGCCTTTGTAAATGAAACAGAGGTAAAACACATGTTAAATGGCAAGAGAAATTAAAAACAAAATAATAATTGCTGTTTCTTTTGATGTTTTCAATACCAAAGTAGTAGCTCTAAAAACAATGTAGGGCAGACTAGAAAACAAAAAGATTTGTACTGTAGATGCTGATCAAATATTCTTTTCATCGTCTCCTCAGGACCAGTTTGGAAAGCTTTCAGGATATAATATTTTATCTTACCAATGACATCCAGTTGAGCAGCGAATATCAAGGCTATCAGTAGTGGAAGCCCAATGCAGTAGTATCCAATTGGAAAAGCTATCGCTGCTATCCTCTGCTGTCCTAATCCTAGAAGGATACCCATGCTGACACACTGAAAAGGAAGGAACACACTTAATGGCTTACTGCTACCACACATTCAAACATACACACACGTTCATCGACTAAGAATAAATGTCCTATTTACCACAATTCCGTTAAAAAACTGAACAACACAGTAGACATCTAAGAGCTTTGCCACCAGTGCTGCAATGTTCCTGTAAATAAGAGCACAATCACACATACACACAGTTCATATATGCAGTATGTAAAAGACACGTTTTTATTAAGACACCATTAAATAAAAAGTTGTGCCATTAATTCTGTCAACTTACTCATCAGAGGTAAAAATGTATCCAAGTACATGTTTTGCGCTGCCTAGGACAACACCTTGAAAAACAGCCAGTACAGCTGTGGAATCCAGCAGGGAGAAGGCAGTCAGAACCATCTGACTCATCACGTAACAATGGAGCCCAAATACATGTGCGGGGGGTGTGAAATGTAAAGTTTGGTTCACCTGCGAAGATCAAAACCACTTTGCTGGCGAGGATGGCTCCCGCAGTGTCTCCTGCACCCAGTGCATTTCCCACACGAATGCAGGCAGCTCCTTGGATGCCTAAAGGAATCTTAACACCCACACACAAATAAGGTAAGAACTGCACAATTGTATATATGATTTGAAGATGCTGTGATACTAACTTGAATAAATATGATTGGAGAACTGTTTTTAAAAGGCATCTTTCGGCAAACTTGTGACTGTTGTATGTGTGTGTGACCTTCAGACAGGATCTTGTCACTGAAGGTGAATGTGTTGTCTAAAGCTGGCTTTACATAAATCTGTCTGCCTCAATTACAAAAAAGCAGCTCTGTCCATAGTGGATTAATCTTTGTGGGAGCATGCCTAACTCATCTTCTTTTCAGTTATGCTTTCACACATCATCCATCAATGTATGACTTATCAGGTTAAGTCCAATTCTCAGAGGAGTGTGAATAAGTGATGTATTGTTGAGTTGATGAACAGGCTATACCATGTAGTTTATGTAGCCCAGCATGATGACCACATGTTGGGCTGCGAGGTTCTCCTCACTCAGCATACCTGATGAAGAACAAAGAGTCAGTTTCTATGCTGAGCTGCCTGCTGCTATTGCAATACAGGCGTTTATAGTGTGTTTCTTAAAAAGCACAAGACCTGCTAGGAATCCTCCAATCTCATAGATCCACCATTCAAAGCAGCACAAGAAGGCACTGGGAATGGCCAGCTTCATGAAAGAGCCCCACTCCTGCAGGCAGTCTGAGTTCCATCCTGTGACACAACACAACACTCACACTCAGTACCAGAACTGGAGACACAGTACAGTAGGCCTGAGAAGTGTGTGCATTGTATGCTTCATTAAAATGTAATTATTTTGCTGTTTTGCTGTTTTTTGAGTGTGGAAGTACAGTAGATAGCTCGGTAGTTAGCGTCATGGTTTAATACATGGGAGACCAGGGTTGGATTCCTGTGTAAAGTGTTTTGGCAGAGATAAGTAGACGTGTAAGTGTGCATGTGTACCAACGTGTCTGCAGAGAGCGCACACAATTTGAAGAAGAAATCTGTTCTCAAACAGAGGTTTTGACTGTAACAATTAGCTAGTTCATGCACCAGGGTGTAAATAGCATACGTTACTATATACACCAAGGTACAAATAGCGTCCACTTCTAATTATACAGTAATGCAAACATCAAATACCTTATTCAGAGTGTCTATTTGCACCCCTCCTTTTCTTCCAAGGAGACTTTGTGCACATCCCAGGTGCTGAACAAAAAAAAGGGTCAAGTTTTTTAGGAAAAAAGTTCGCACACTCCTTGGTATTCTTTTGTTGAGTTTATTTTCTCATTTGGCACATGACGGAATCTGAGGAAGACCGCAAGGTCGAAACGTCATGTGCCAAATGAGAAAATAAACTCAACAAAAGAATACCAAGGAGTGTGCAAACTTTTTTCTATTTGCACCCCTGCCACACAGCTGAGCTATTCACACCCTTTGACATAACAACAAAAACACGTTGCTCATTTTTTTCCTTTAATTACATTGTGTGATCAATATACTGTATGTACTGTATGCACAGGGTAAATGCACAGGGGTGCAAATAGCATACACTGATATTTGTACCAGAAGGGGGAATCAATAGAACACATTGCTGTGTGCACTGGGGTACGAATAGCATTAACTTCTAATTGTACCAAAGGTGCAAATAGCCTCACCCAAAAAGGAATCATTCAACAGCTAGGCAGCTACTGTGCTACACTCTGAATGATTTTAAAAATGCCACCAAAGTGTAGCACTGTAGCTGCCTGGCTTCCAGTCTTTTCCATACCAGATTTTTTGCAATACCGACAGTACTCGGTGACCTTGAGAAACAGAGATCTGTGTGAAAAATGACTGGAGTCTTGCTCAACAGTATAATGGAGGCAGCCAGAATTTAAACCCGCAACTTATCTGGCTACTGCCTACTAGCCCAGCTCTTTAGCCACTACACTAACACTGCCCATTTGCAAAAATAGTGAATGTATTGAATGTCTCTTGGGTTTTTACACTGTGATGTCTGACGTCTGATTGGAGTTCATCTGTGAGGTACCCCACAGCATTATGGTCTGGAATAGCGCCTATTCATGTGGACATGTTGGCTTTCTAAAGAAGACTAACACTATGAGACACCTCCTCTTACCTGGCCACGTGGCCACGTACAGCTTCCTCCAGTAGATGAAGAGGAAGAGAAACAGCATGTTGTAGATGATCGAGAGAGAGTTGGCTGCCGCAGACCCTCTAGAACAAGGAAAATATACAGTTTGGAAGGGGAATTAATTTTGTGAATTAATAGGAATTCATTTTGTCACATTTTCCTTTTCCTTCTCATTGCTTAAATGTTGATATACCTCATTTTATATCAATTTGCAACCATTCATTAATCTATTGAGTAGCTACAGGATAACTTACATGATTCCAAGGTCCAGCCAGGAGACCAGAGCGTAGTGGGTTAACAGATTGGAGATATTGGACATAACAGCTGAATACGCCTGTGGTAAAATTATCCCCTGCACAGAGACAAAAGACATGGTGGTAACCATGGATACTATACATGCATGCATGATACAACGTAAGATGTCTGGGAAATACACATGAATTAAAAAAAACAGCATACCTGGTTTTGTAGATAGGACATCATTAACTGATGCATAAACAAAGCCTGTAATTTGGAGATTAAGACAATGTATTGAAGGATTAAATGATGATGTTTAATTGTGATGTAATGTAACCTGTGATATATTATTCACACTGACTAACCGGTATGGCAGGAAGATATGCCAACACATACATTTCTGCTATTCTGAAAGATAAAAAAAGGTAATGAATTACAAGTTCTTATCAGGGTAAAGTTCAGTTATTCAAATACACTGAAAACAACATTAAAATCAGCTCTGTGGTGTTTTTATTCCTGCTTACATTCTTCAGACATTATAATAATTTTATATAGGCCTATGTCTTCAGAAATTTCATATATAGTATGCCTTTGAAAACATATGTGTCCATGTAGGAAAGGGAGAGAGCAGTCAAACCAGCAGCCTGACTGCAACACCAAGAAGCTTGCGACAGTCAGACCACATACTGACAGTACTCTCTCACACTCCACATCATTTTATTTTACTGGAGTGAATTGCTGTTGCGATGATGGCTGCCTAGAAACACTAGATTTGCAGTCACTCAGCTTCCAGTGCTGGTTACCTGGCCACCTCGGGGTCCTGTCCCAGCACCAGCAGGATGGCCTGGGAGTTGACCAGCAGTGCCCAGCAGGGCAGACAGAAGAACAGCAGGATCAGGACGCTCCTCTGCAGGATCACCCCCACACGCAGCAGGTTCCTCGCCCCAAACGTCTGCTCAGAGAACAAACACATACATGCACACGGCTCAGCAGCAGGGCACTTGCTCACAGACACGCACACTCTCTCTCTCTCACACACACACAAATAAACTGGCACTCTCTCACACTCTCACACACACACACACAAACATGCATGCATACATACTGTATACTCATCTACACCTTGTCTTACAGTAAAGATTACCATCAACAAACACAATTTCTTCTTCTCATTTCATACAACATAATCACACACTTACAATGCCAGACACGGGACACTGTTTTAGTTTAAAAACACCACCTTCAGCATTCTTCTGGCGTAGCTTTCATCTTATGTGACAGAATAAGAACATACTGTAAGATCCTGTTTTTTTTTTTTTAACCCTACTATAATTTGTCTTAGATCTTCCTCAGGTTGCAGTCATCTGGAAAATTGTGCGTATAAACATCAAGCTGAAGCCTACCTGAGCAATGAGTGTGTCACAGGCTAGGGATAATCCAAGACCCGTAGATGCACTTGATATATTTATAACCTGTAGAGCAATGAGACGACTGTCACTGCTGTGTGCATGGACAACAGAAATTGTGTGATTGGCTTATGCAGTAGGTTATAAAAGAATCCACCAAGACTGATGGGACATGCGATGGAAAGTAGCTTACAGCACAGGCCATGGCATAACCAGCAAGAGCACTGTTCCCCAGGCGGCCAACGAATATCGTCACCACGAAGGGCAAGAGGTAATTCAGAGTACGACACGTAAGCTGCGGAGGCATTAAAGACAAAAGAAAGAGTCACACTCTGACAGACATCAATGGAATGGTCACAAAAAGCAAGCACAGCATCAGTCCAAATCCCACGATGTTACAGTAGGTTATGTGGCCTTGTTTGGAAAGGATGGATGCAGAGACAACAGATGACTCGGCAGTTCTAACTGAGAGCTACACTGCCATATTTTTAGGAATCAAGCAGGCTGGGACACACTGGGTACCCAGTAGGCGTTTATTGCATAAAGCAGTTTGTGTGTCCAGCTGGCCACCACAGCGTCTGTTTCATACAGAACCCAACACATTAGAGGAAGTACAAGGCATGGGGTAAAACAGTACTTTGCAGAGGGAACAGAAATTGTAATGTATAATGTTTGCGGTATCTGTCACCCTCTACACAGCAGATTATTTTAAAGTAAATAGTACAAGATTTTACTTTCCAATGCTGTTTTTTCCCATTCAGGTGGACTGATTTATAATTTGACTCCATGTAAAGCCCAAATCAAACCAGAGAATGGCACATATCCTACACATCACACGAGTGGTCACTCGAGAACTCTTACCAGGGGTCCGGTCATGCGCAAGATGTAGTAGAGCTCTTCCCGGATGGCCAGAGGGACCCAGCGTCTCAGAGGGCCGCAGCAGAACAGCTTGGCACTGGGCTCGTCCGGCGAGGAGGTCCCCACAGCCCTGCTGCCTCCGGTCACAGACATGTTGTCTGTCCTCTCCTCAGCCCTGGACTGGTCAGGGGGACTCAGGGGCTACTATTGGTGCCGTCCTTCAGCCAGCTTCAGGGGTAATAGGCTTTCAGCTTTCTTAAAGGGTCACTGATTAAAGGAGGAGTTGAACACAGTTTTGATTTACTCAGTGAGGGGACGCTAAGCAATACTGTATGTTGAGCTTCTCTGATCAATGGTCGTACTGTATGTATTTCTTATCAGCATTCTAGATAAAATGTGAGTATGGCAAAGAACAGGTCTTGATTTATTTGCAAATGTGATCTAAATCATTTTATGCTAACTATCTACTTAAGTAATAGATTAGTAATTGACCATGCATAAGAAAGAGGCAAAAAGTGATCTTTAAAGGCACACATTCGAACACTTTTATTGGTATCTCTGAACCTGCTGACAGCCTGTAGCAAATGGTTAAAGCCATACATAAAAGCCCTGGGAATGAAAACTACACCAACAGCAAATACTCCAATAAACCTCTCCACAAAACACCAAGAAATCAGAAATTTAAATTTCATCGTCACTGAATTTAAATTTAAATAATTTCACCAGAAACAGCACCCAACTTACATCTGAAATACACACAATACAATGTCAATACATCCCCTCACTTTAGTGTATTTTGACATAGAAACGTTTCCTGAGTTAACCCTAGCAAATGGATGTTTACCTCTGTGAGCAGATTTAGCAATGTTCCAGTCAGGCCTGCAGCTGTGGAAGTTATGCTGCAGCTCTAAGCTAACCTTTGCACTGAGTGCTTAACGCTCACTACAAACAGAGGAGACTCCGTCTTTCACATGTCGGTGACTTAACTCTGTGCTGTCATGGGCAGACCAGAATGAACAAAGGTAATGACTAAACATTTCTGTTAATGTAGGCCCATTCCAGTCCATTGTAAGCTGTACAAGGTCACTTGGTCGACTTCTTTCCTTTAATTACAGTTTTTTTCAGTCGCTAACAAGCAATTGTCCAACCAGTGGTCACATTTTCAAAACTCTAAACACAATTAGCACAGCATCAGTCTTTTGTGGCCATACCATTCACACATTTCATGTCGTTTTCACACGATATGCAGTCAGTGAACACATTTCCACAATGCTTACATTTTCTTAACAGACAAGCTGTACCTCCCAACAAAATTATGGATTGTTTTTGTAGTATTTACGAATGTTAACACACAACATCCCACAATAGCAAAAACAATATTCCAAACCTTAGATACAGTATAAAAACCTCTGCTTCTGCAATGATATCAGTTCAAAAACAATATATTTCAGCTGATAATAAACAAAAAATTGAATAATTGACACACAACTGATTTATATTGGGTAAATTGGGCCAAACACAGCTGATTCCAGTCTGGCTTAGACTCAGTGGCAGGGGTTATTTTTTCTATTACATTGACACTTATACAGTACAGTAAAAGGAGGACTTTGAGGAGTGATGTTTTTGGAAACAGAAACAGAAAAAGACCAACACTGTAATGTATGGACGAGGAAGAGTAAGAACAAGGGGCCCAGGGAGAAGAGCAGGCCCAGTGAGAGATGCAGTGAGAGGAGCAGGGTCAGGGAGAAGAGCAGGCCCAAGGAGAGGGCAAGGTAGAGGTGTAAGAATGCGTGGTCGTGGCATTCCAAAGGCTGCAAGAACAGTTGTCAGTGATGAAATCCGTGCCACTATCATTTACCATGTAATCAATGCGATGTTGATGAAAACATATGGCCTAACTCTGAAGATCGCAGAGATTAGATACAGTAATGCTACAGATACAGTTGAATGTGAACATTACATGTGGACATACAGTTCCCAACCAAGAAATTTAGTGTAAAAACGGTGGATTGCATGTTTTGCATGCAAATACATGTACCTGTAAAACTGAAACATAACAGTCTATGCAGTTTTTGTAATGTTAACAATAGCCAGTATTTTGAAACCTGATGTACTTTGATTGACTGCATGTACCTTGTGAAGTGAAAACAAGTGTTATTCTTTGACATAATAATTTCATTTTGAGTCAGATTTCCAGTGTTTTGGTAAAGTTAGTGTGTGCAGAGAAATAAGAGTTTTTAACAAAATGTGTTTTTGAGAAGAAAATTATCCATTTGGCCAATTGTGTTTTGTAGGTGTGAGTCTGTGTTAAGAGTTTAGAAATAGTATCTGAAGTATGGGTAAGCACTTGTTAGCGATTGAAAAAAACTGTAAGTAATTTGTTGAAATTAAGTAATATGTCACTTCATTACCAATCTTGTCTTTCATCTTTGTAATAATAATAATATAATAATAATAAGCTTTATTTGTATAGCACCTTTCATACACAGAATCCAGCTCAAAGTGCTTTACATTTGAAGCATGTAACACAATAATAGTCAGTCAGTCATTATCAATCACTTTTCTTCATTGCTGGGGGCGTTTATGATCCACCCAGCAACATATCAAAAATATAAAAAATGACATGTCTTTGGTATGATTGCATTGACATTGCATGACATTGCAGCAATATCATTTTTTTTGTAGAACTGAAATGAAATACAGTTAAGAAAGGCAATACATAATGTCCATCAACTACTGTGCGCTCATTTTGCAGAAAAATTAAATTAGAGCACAATTTAGCCAATGAGCCCACAATCTAGTAAAACGAGTACACATCCCATCGATACACACTGGGTACAGGGGTTATGAAATAACCAAATTCTTTTAAAAAAAATTCTTATAAGCATATTTCATCAAAATATACATAAATAAATGTAGCATATTTCAAATGTATACCATCTGGTCAACATTATTAGCAGTTCCACATCTCCTCTCCCAGCAGAGCATTCGCTATTCCCTCAGAATAAAACAATTATTGTATCATTTTTAAGATTGCAGTTTATCTTTATTTACTTATCTCTCATTCCACAAAATCGGTGCCTTTTCAACTTTAAAAATGTGAAAAATATAATTGTTTCAAACTGATTTTTTTCAATGCCCATTAAATTAACACGTCTTAACATGACAAGAAATTGTGTTGGGCCATCTCAAGCTATGCATTTATGTTTTACCATTTACTTATGACATAGAATATTGTAGGATAGTAACAGGAGTAATGGTAACAAGACTGATGATTTCATGCTAAATTGCTCATTTCTAGCTAACAGGTCAAGGCTAAGAAGGCACATGGTATGTAATCTGAAAGTTTATCACTTCTAGATATTGGTAATATCAGTATTAATACATTTGTTTATATGTACACTTTAACAAATGGTAACAGGACTGATATTGTATGCTGGCCCCTCTCTCCCAACCCTGATAAAACATGAAAAATAGGACATTTAAGAAGAGAGAAACTTAGCCTTGCTTACACTGTGGAATTTCCGTCCTCTCAATGATGTCACTTAAAAAGTATGTCACTTCTGGTTTGTACCATCGTTTTATGTTTTTTGGTAATAGTAACAGGACTGATATGAAATTAGGGGACAATGCTAAAATGATTTAGCCTAGATATCTAGACTTACCCTAGCAGCAGAAAACGTAATCTGCAGCCAGGGTAGTCTAGCAACTCTTCGTTGGCTTGCGAGCTGGAAAAATGAAACTTCTATCAGGCCAATCACACCGTGTATAGAGTCGGCGACGGCGAATTTCCTGCTACTTGAAAACAAAAAAGATGGATGCTGCTGCTGGAGAACTGCGGTCTTTGAATCGTGACTCGAGATAAGTTTTTTTTAAATTGGCAAAAGTTTGATCAGTCAACTAGCTCCGCTGGTGGGAAAATGCATGGGACTCATGAGTTGTAGCCGGTTGTAGCGCTATCCTATTGTGTGCAGAGGAAATTTGAAAGACAACCGTTTATCCCACCCCTCGGATTGAGCAGTGCCTATGGTAAGTTCCCAGACCCTACATCTTGATGTGAGTCTGGCTCGTCAGGCTAAAAATGATTATTTTCTAAGAAAATATATCTATTTATGTCAAAACCATTGCTTAACAATGAGATTACACTTGAGACAATATACAACTGTGAAAATTGTATAATTTTACCAACATTTTATAAAAGAGAAGTCCTGTTGAAAAAGAACAACTCGCGAGAGACATGCCAAAATCCTTACCCATAGCATATAATATGTGATTTTAATTATTTAAAATGATATTTCATTGGCTTTTACTTGGTCTTATATTGAGCATATGATCTATTAGTAACATTACATTTTTTACATTACAAATTTATTTGTGGTTAAAGCAACTTTAGAACTGATTATTTGTTAGGGACGCAAAAGGCACCAATTTCACGGAATCACTTCTCTCTTAAAAGTTTCACTCATGTTGCATATACATCTTGAGTTACATCTTGACCAACTCATAAGTGCTATAGGTGAAACTTGGAAAGTTTATTTTAAAAAAGAGTAGTTTGCCATAGGCACAAGTATACTGTACATATGTATATTTAGCATCTTGTCTGGCCTAATCCCTTTGGTCTACATCAGCATTGTACTTTGTTCCAGTGGGTTGGCAGTGGTCCAGTTTCCAGTGTCCATGGTGCTGTTGGTTCTTGAGCTCCAGGAGGACTCGGGTAGAGGCAGGAGGAGGTGGACAGTGACTCCCACACCGAGGATGAGGAGGAGAGTCAGCACAGTGAGGCCTCTCCTGAGGAGGAGCTGAGAGGGGGAGAGCAGAGCAGCAGGCTGCCGCCTCTCACTGCCGTGAGCCTTCTGTCCCTCCTGCAGCACCACAGACCCATGGCCGTTCTCTGTCTGTCTCAAAGGAAACAAGTTATTTGTGTTTACATGCTATGACATTTATTAGTGGAATAGAAAATGTGTTGCCTGATCATAGTATGTGAAACATGTCATACAAAAAAACTTTTTAAAAGATTTTTAACGTGAAAATAAGTTTCAGAAATGTCATTATAAGCTGCAAGTTTCTCTGATTATGTAATGTATCATTTCAGTTGTCAACTTAGAAATGGGGCCTCACTTTTTTCCACTGCTCTATAGCTCTTAAAGGGTGTCAGTAGATGTTACATCACATCAGAGATACAACACAAACCTCTCTGTTATTCTCCAGGGGAAGCTGTTCATGTCTAGGCATAAGGTCTGCGTAGACATTCACCCCTGCACGTGTGACTGCCTGCAACAACACAACCTCAGTGAACTGCTGGATTACATATCCTCTCACTGAATTACTATAGTCTGTCGATTGTTAACCTCTTCCCCTGTCCGACATGCAATGCTAATAGTGACATTGAGAAACGTGGGCATACCTCCTTGGTTATAATCTTCCAGTTCATTTTGAAGATGACAGTGAGGAAAAATGTCACTTGAACACAGACACAGATCAACAGGCCGAGCCAAAAGCCTGTAAAGAGAGAGATGATTATAGATAGATAGATAAATAGATAGATAGATAGATGGATGGATGTTATGGTGCTGTTGTCGTTTTTTTTGTCTGCTTTTAATTCACAAGAATATTTTGGGAAGATAATTATCGGGAGAACAGAGTGAACAAACCGGCCACTCGTAGTCCTGCAGTAAACATAAGTGCAATTCCAACAGGAAGCCCTATGCAGTAGTAGCCAAAGAGATTAGCCACAGCAGCTATCCTCTGTCGTCCTGCACCAAGGAGAATACCCATAGACACACACTGGGGAGAGGAAGACAGACAACCATCTAACATCTCCAGTACATACGTACACATAACACACACATCTCCAGTAAATACGGTGTGTACACACACAACACACACAACACATCCCCAGTACATACGGTGTGTACACACACAACACACACATATCCAGTATATACATTGTGTACACTCACAACACATACATACCCAGTACAGTGTACACACACAACACACACATACCCAGTACAGTGTACACACACAACACACACATCCCCAATACAGTGTGTCCACACGCATCACACATGGGTAGGACACTGCACACATTTCTGTTCTGTTTTTCCTCAGTAGAAAAAAATGTTAATTTTGATATAAAATATTGATGATGTATCACTCCAAGTCTGGAATTCAAATTAACTGCTATGTAGGAGTGGAAAGGATGAACATGAGTGTCTTTAATAATAGTCATCAAATTCATCAATTATTTAATGATGCCATTGCTGGGTTTCAGAAGTTTTAGAAAGCTTGGAGCCCAAAGGTTCAAAGGCTTCAGTCTTTTACACTAATCAGTTTAGTGGCACCACTCACCACAAGTCCATCTAAGAACTGTGAGAAACAATAAACATTGAGAACTCCAGAGACCAACTTTGCAATTTTCCTGTAAAGAGAAAAGAAAAACATGTCTGAAAAAGCTGTCTTTGATTTTTTATATTTTAAATGACAAAATATTGTAACTGACATACTCATCTGAAGTGAAAATAAAGCCAATGACTGACTTTGTGGAGGCTAGAATAACACCCTGAAACACCGCAAACACAGCTGTAAATGAAAAGGTATGGTGAGGCCGTGGTCAGTAGAAAACAGCAATGTGGAACGTTTAATTGCTAAGAACTAATCAGAATCAGGTTTATTGCCAAGTAGGTTTTCACATACAAGGAATTTGCTTTGGTCTCAAGGTGCATGACATACAATAATTAAAATACATGAAATACATAAAATACAATAGCACAATAAATAGACAACATGTTAGGACGAGACAGACAACCATAAGTGACAACAAAGTGGAAGAGATATGTAGGCCTAATCACTAATGAAAAGCAATGGAGCTGACCTGTGAGGGCAAGACATATTTTACTGGTTCTGATGGCCCCATTGGTATCTCCAGCACCCAGTGCATTCCCCACACGCACACACGCGGCTCCCTGAATGCTTAGAGGAATCTAAGGCAAGACAACACATCTCTTCAATACCTGGAACCCTGGAGTCACAGAAAGATTCTAAGAATGTTCAACATAGTTCTCAGGGTTAAATATGCAACATGCTTTGTCATGTTGATATTGTAAAAATCTAATGTTTAACTTCACTATTCAATTACCAGATTTAACCGAGTGAGACCCCAAACTGCCCCAAAAATGTAATTCAATGTTTGACACGTTAAGGGTTTAACTTTGAAGATGAAAAGAAATGTGATTACGTGAGATTTCTATGGGTGAGAAGTTACTGTAACCTTAACTATGTTTCTCTTTAGCTTTGATCACAATTACAGCAACCTCACAGACATTTTCCTTCTCAATCACGAACCCTGGCGCACACATATAAAAGCCTCAAATAATTATGGTACAAAGTGCACTGTACACAAAACACACAGAAAAACAAAACACAAATATATCACCATTATTAAAAGATTTACTCTAATTTGATACAAATGTGTTGCTCTCCTCTGAAATGTCAATGTAATGGCAGTTAAGTAAGAGTGGTTGTGACAGAAATGTAATCTGTGATCATGAAGGCAGACTGAGAAAATGACTGTTGAATTATAGGTCTTTACCATATAATTTAGAAACCCTAGCATCATGACCACGTGCTGTGCCGCCAATTCATCTTCACTCAACATACCTGGGAGAGGGCAAAAAAAGGGTCTCATTAAACACAGATAAGATATGAATGTATGAACTGTCGTCAAGGTGCTGAGTTATACTGACCGGCAAAGAATCCTCCAAATTCATACACCCACCACTCTAGACAAAACATGAAGGCACTGGGGATGGCCAGCCTCATAAAAGAGCCCCACTCCTGGAGGCATTCCATGGTCCAGCCTTGCAAGAGAGAAGCATTAACTTTCAGCAGTTTCAGTAGCCTATCTGATTATTCTGCAAAGTTTGCTTTGGCATATTATGTAGTAGCAGCCCATGTTGATCTATGGCACACTGCTCCTGAATAAAACATCTCTGTAGTGACAGATCCTCGATTCAATCTCCAAAGGGAAAAAGTGTCAGGGAGTGTCAGGTAATCTGCATTTGATTCCTCTGACCACCCTGACAAAAAGTAACAGCTTAAGGAGATGAACACGTATGGGTGCCTGTCTGTGGTCCGACGCTGATGCGTATTCCCGTCACACGGCTTTAAAGCCCAGCCGGGACTTGTCTGCATGATGTCAGGTGGGATGCCATATAGGAATGCTAATAGTGAAAAAAAGTTCATGGGAGAGTGGAGCCAACAACAAATCTGCTTCACCTACTCAGAGAACTCTCTGATGGTGGATGTGCAGCGCTTGAAGTGTCAACACAAATCTTTTGAAAAAGCCAGGCTGACAATTAAGCTGGGTTTTGCACTCCACTTCTATTCATTTCCAGAAATTCTATTAACCTGTGAAATGTGACGGTGTGGTTGTTGATTAGAGGATCCTAATATGACTTTCTTCAAATCCTTGAAGCAACACAGTGTAGTTATTCTGCCTTAAAATATCAGTTTCAAACTCATTACGATGCCATACTGACTGACTTCCAGTAAGGAGAGTGAAGTCTTATATTGCACTAATGTTCTCATTGAAAGAAGCCCAGTGGCGTAACTATAGTAGGTGCAGCAAGTGCAGTTGCACCAGGGCCCGTGACCTCCCGGGGTCCGTCGCTACCCCCGCCCTGCCTTCTTTTTTTTGAGAATGTTAGAGCACGGAGAGTGAAGCGTCACTTTGACGAACTATCGGAAGATGAGCGCTTAACCGATGCAGAGAGATACTTTTTAATGCAACTCTGGACATCATAATCAGTCAGCTCTCCCAAAGATTTGCAAGTATGCGGGAAACTTGTCATGTGTTTGAGTCTTTACGTCCTGACCCTTCAACTTGCAGGTGATGATGAACTGCTTGAAAAGGCAAGACGTTTGTCAGACCATTATAGCAGGGACATTTCACAGAAGTCATCTATTTTTCAACTTGCCAAAATGCTGGTGGTAGATTATGACAGTGTAACATCCACATTCGGGGAAGTGTGTACTGCTCTCATGTTGTTTCTGACATTGCCTGTGACTGTGGCAACAGCTGAGCGATCTTTTTCCAAACTCAAACTTATTAAGGAGCAGCATGGGGCAGGAGAGGCTCAGTGGGTTAGCTATCCTGTCCATTGAAAATACGAGAGCCAGCATTAAATATTGGGAACATCGTTGACGATTTTGCACAACGAAAGATGGCCTTCTTCTAATGGCCTAATTCGCGCATATTGGGGATTGTATGCATATTAATTATTTTATTTGGTTTCTGCACGGTTAAATAAGTTAGGCTACATTAAGTTTTGTTTCTGCGCAGTGCGAGGTTATAAGCAAGCAATCTACGCTTCAGCAGAGGGTTGAAGAGGCGCATTGAGCGCATTGAGTGTTCCCATAATTCCATGCGAGTTGATGTTAATGCAGTAGCCTAATATTAGATTACCCTGGCCTGCAGGCTGTTAATAAAATAATTTTTAATGTTTTCACATGTAATAGGTCCTATGTAGTCGTGTGTTTTTTATTTGAAATTGTAATCTGTGAAATATGGCACTATGGGGCCCGCGTAGCGCTTTCGCACCTGGGCCCGCCATGGACTTGTTACGCCACTGAAGAAGCCTGACCTTTTTCATCAGTTTTAAACAGAAAGGGAATGCAAAGGTGAGAAAACCCTGACTTTAGTTGCACAAGAAAAATATGAAATACCAACTGAAAAAAGCAGATGTACAGATTGGTCATTATTTCTGAGAAATGACACACTGCCTTCTCACTCCACCCTTCCTCTACCTAGACTATGTTATGATACTAGATAAATCAGATTTAGCTCCTTAGCTCCTTTACTCACCCCATGCAACCTTCTATCCCTGCCCAATTGTCATCATCACCCCCCTTGCTCTCTCTTTAGGATGCTCTGAACACATTACATGATCACATGGAACCATGGTAATATAGCCACACAAAGGCATACCCAGAAAGCACAACCAAGTTTTTGAATAGTTGCTACTGTGACCACAATATCTGGTATTATATATCTTATAATACTTTTTATACCAATACACATGATAGAAAAGCTACAGCTTTGTCTTACTTTAAGATGTGTTTTTTATTGAACTAATTTACCGATGGAAGGAATGTGATTAGGTAGGGTTAACTGAATTCTGAATTCACTGATGTGGTACAATGGCAAGTCTTATAGTTACCATCCCAGGTTTTAACATGCAGCTTCCTCCAGATTATGTAAGACAATAAAAGAATACAGCTGATGATCTGAGAAACTGAGTTGGCTGCAGCAGAACCTCTGAAACACACAAACAAACAGAGAGGGAAAGAGAGAGAGAGAGAGAGAGAGAGAGAGAGAGAGAGAGAGAAAATGAGTGATGAAATTAAAATCTTTTAGCTTCTGTTGGGACTGACTGACTGCCATTTGCATTGTCAGTTGTGTTATATGAATGGGGAGTGCACTTACGGGACCCCACGGTCCAGCCAGGACACTAAAATATAGTTTATCAGCAAGGTGCCCACAGCTGCGACTGCACTCATGTAGACCTGTGGCAGAATTACACCCTACAACCAAAAGAAAAAGAAAATATCACATGTAAATAACAATGACATGTACAGTATGACTGATGATGAGTTTCACTGTACATGGGGTATACCTGATTTTGAAGATAAGCTACCAGCAAGAGGTGTAAGAAAATTGCCTGTCATTTAAAAAAAAACAGCAACAGGTTAATAAGGAAGATAGATCAAAAGTGAGTGTTGCATTATTGATACCAACAATATTATTTTATTTTACTGATTGTAGATAGGACCTACAGTAGTGTCTTGTACCTTACCGGAACAGCAGGTAACACTGCAATCACATAGATCTGCGCTATCCTACAAGAGAATATAGAGCATACTGTATGCATGCTATATTGTATTGTTAAATGTAATGGTCATTTGGACCATTCAGTAACTTCCATTCATACATTTCAAAGCCTTTTCTGTCTGAAAGGTGCAACTGGATTAGCTCGCAGGCTATGTGATCCAATGGGCTATATATATGACAGCAATAATTGTGCAGTGTACATACTTTTAATTTTACATACTGTAGTTAATTTCAAAGGACCCCCTCAAAACTTAAACAGTGATTACAGTTTTTCTAAGTCATTTTGACACATTTCTCAGATCAGAAGTCTTGACTTAGATAGTCAGATAGTCTGTTTAGCATATATACGTAGGCCTATACTGTATGTGTGACCTGATAGACAGGAATGTCTACACACAGCTCTGACCAAGGGATGTTTTACTGTATATTGGTCATTTTTCATTTGCACAATGCTGTTAAAGCCTTTCATTGTTCATTAGAAAATACTTACAGAGTAAACTGTCATATTGACAACAAGACAAAGCAGTTTGACTATCTTGATATAAACAATGGTGTAAGGACTTGTCATTTTGATTGCACTGACAGTTTCAGTGGCATAAATACTTGCTTTTGAGACAAAAAAAGAAGCACTAATTGCACGAAACATGCACCAAAGCAACCGAGAAAAACTGTAAACTCAGGATTTTTTCCCACAGCATTATATTTATTTATGTCCCCTAAAACCAGATGTCCATCTCCAAACACACATTCTGTTTTCACAGCTGGGGGAAACTCAAACTGTTTGATGTTTTAGCATTACATCAGCAAATAGTGCACAAACATATTTCCTAAACTTCCTCCTGATCTGAGATTTGAATGTCCAGTGCTGGTTACCTGGCCACCTCGGGGTCCTGTCCCAGCACCAGCAGGATGGCCTGGGTGTTGACCAGCAGTGCCCAGCAGGGCAGACAGAAGAACAGCAGGATGAGGACGCTCCTCTGCAGGATCACCCCCACACGCAGCAGGTTCCTCGCCCCAAACGTCTGCGCAGAGAACAAACACATACACCATCGGTCTAGGTTTTTAGCAATCAGTTAAACAAAGTCTCAGCCAGTCAGTAGTCAAGTCAGAAATCTCAGAGAGCTTTATTCACGGCAAAGCTTACATCTCCAAGTATGTATGAACCCCTAACAACCGAAATCAGTGACATGTACCCAAGGGCTGACCTACAGTAACATACATGACAGCGCCAACCTCCCTAGTAAGAGATGGCACACAGCTTAGCAGCAGGACAACACGCACACGCACACACACACAAACACACACACACACACACACACACGCACACACACACACACACACACACAAACACACACACACACGCACACGCACACGCACACACACACACACACACACACACACACACACACACACACAGCTCAGCAGCAGGGTGCATCTTAGTATCTGTAAGCTCTGGAGAATTGCAGTATAATTTTAGGTAAACATTATTAGTTGTAGTACCAAAAGCAACTAGATGTACCGCAGAGCGGTACAAAATATGACCGCCGCCCAGTCCAACAGCATGTGCATGTATAAGTAAGTATAAGTATATATACTTTTTTGATCCCGTGAGGGAAATTTGGTCTCTGCATTTAACCCAATCGGTAATTAGTGAAACACACACAGTGAACACACAGTGAGGTGAAGCACACACTAATCCCGGCGCAGTGAGCTGCCTGCTTCAACGGCGGTGCTCGGGGAGCAGTGAGGGGTTAGGTGCCTTGCTCAAGGGCACTTCAGCAGCGGCCCACTGGTCGGGGCTCGAACCGGCAACCCAGTCCAGCTACAAGTCCAGAGTGCTAACCAGTGGGCCACGGCTGCCCACAATGTGCATGTGCTTGTGTGTTATCTGTTTATGCACATGTCATCCTAGGCCCTATGGCTCTCAAGATATTCACAGAAAACTGTGTCTGACCTACCCTCCTTTCGGGGGGTCCAGTCCAGCGCGGGGGCTACAGATCAAAACGAAAAACGATGGTTCCATGCTATCCATGTGGGGTTACATGCCCACCAAGTTTCGTGTACCCTGGTCTTTCAGTGTCCCGGGAATCCTTGTTGGTGTACGGTCACTAAATGTACACATAAATTATTTTATTGTAAGGCCCCCCATGAACGAAAGTCCACGAAACTTGGCATGCATTCGGAGGGTTTCATAATGATCCTACACTTTCAATTTCGTGCAGTTTCGACCATGTCAGCCAGAGATATTGTGATGAAAACACCTAATGTTTTGCTTTTCATTTTTAACTAGGTGGCGCTATACATGAAATAAGTGGTAATGGGATAGGTTGACATGCCCCCTTAAGACCAACATACAAAAAAAGGTGGACCTCCTAGGCCCTACGGTTCTCGAGATATTCACAGAAAACTGTCTCCGGCCACCTACAGGCCAGTTGGTGTATAGTAACATAAATTAATTTATTGTGTGGCCCCCCATGAGCGGAATTCCACGAAACTTGGCGTGCATTCAGAGGGTGTCATAATGATCCTACACTTTTAATTTCAAAGGTCACAGATACCTGCGATTACAACACCTAATTTTTACTTTTTTGTGTTTAACTAGGTGGCGCTATACATGAAATGAGGTTATGGAATGGGTTGACATGGCCCTTTGAGATCAACATACAAAAAAAATGGTCCTCCTAAACCCTACGGTTCTCGAGATATTCACAGAAAACTGTGTCTGCCCTACCCTCCTTTCAGGGGGTCCAGTCCAGCGGGGGGGCTACAGATCAAAACGAAAAACGATGGTTCCATGCTATTCATGTGGGGTTACATGCCCACCAAGTTTCGTGTCCCGGGAATCCTTGACGGAAATTTGGACATGCGAAAAAGAAAAAAAAGAAAAAAATCTGACTAAACCTATATGACCGCCGCTTCGCTGCGCGGCGGTCATAATAATAGCTGTATTTTTGTTGTATTACAGTAGTAGCAGTAGTAGTACTGTTGCACATATTTCGTGAAAACAAATCTGTCAGGCTTTTATGGTGCTAGTCAGGACATAAAAAAGTATAGAAACATTTGTCAAAGTTGCACTGTAGAATTGTGTTGTTTTATAACTGTGAGTTGGAAGTATAAAAGAGGATTGCATATTTTTACCTGAGATATTAAAGTGTTACATGCAAGGATTAGTCCCCCTCCTGTTGCTAAAGTTGATACACTTATTATCTGGAAAACAAAACATTCAGTGCATTATATCTTATACATGTGATTTTGTTTAGATAGGAAATGAATAGATTCAGCGCATGATAGACTATACAGTATATTGCATGTAGATGGCAAGAGTGGGTTTATCTCAACAATTTTCTCAAATATGTCTTTATCTCAGATGGAAGTTCATCCTGTCACAGTAAAATTGTTGTTACAAGTAATGTGTTCATATTTGTTATTGTTATACTTATCACATTACTTATTTGTTATACAGTACATATTTTATTTGATCATATAAATCTAAGTCAGAAATAGCTCATGAGATATTGTATGGTGTACTACTGTATGGTGGATGATCAGTGGGGGAACTCACCACTGATGCCATGGCATAGCCAGCCAGTACAGTGTTCCCCAGGCGACCACAGAACATTGTCACAAAAAATGGTGTCAGGAAATTCAGAACACGGTATAACATCTATCAAGACAAATCAGATGGAAACAGACATGAAAAAATAGCAGATCTATGCAAACACTAATATTGAGACACTTTATTCCTGGAAGCCTTTTTATCATGAAAAATATTAGCTTTTCCTTTTTTATTTGTTTTATATTTAGATTACAGATGGATCTATGAGAGTACACATATACTGTACGGTATGAAATATTTACTACATGTTTACATAGTCCATGTACATGACGTATAAACTGTAATGCAATGCCTAAGCAGAGTGTTGGCCTCTCTTACCAGGGGTCCGGTCATGCGCAAGATGTAGTAGAGCTCTTCCCGGATGGCCAGAGGGACCCAGCGTCTCAGAGGGCCGCAGCAGAACAGCTTGGCACTGGGCTCGTCCGGCGAGGAGGTCCCCACAGCCCTGCTGCCTCCGGTCACAGACATGTTGTCTGTCCTCTCCTCAGCCCTGGTCTGCAGCACAACCTCCTCCTGTCTCCCTTTCGTCCCCTCTCCCCCTCTGTGCCTCTGTTTCAGGAGGTGCTGTAAGGTGCCGGTAATACTGATTCAAAGTCTTAAAGACTTAAAAGCTCACCAATAAATGCGTTGTCAAACTCAAGCCCAGAGTCTGTCCCTTCCCACAGTGTGCTTTGCCCCGTGTTGACTTTTTCCCCACAGTCATTCAGCAGTGAGTAGAACACACACACACACACACACACACACAAACAAACACACAGGTGCGCGCACACACGCGCACGCGCGTGCGCACACACACACACAAACACACAAACACACACACACACTCACACACACACACTTTGATGATCTATTACTATTATCAATACTGTAATGGCTAATCAGTCCAGCCCCTTCGTCACAAAGGAAATAAACTTTGTCCCCTCTGCACTCGTCAGGAAACCTAAACATTGATAGCTTTGATCACTATACTATGGACTGGGAGACCTACTCCGAGACTGTAATCAATTAGGAAGACAAGGCTTTATTCTTGCAACTGTGCACATAGAGGGAAAGAGCAGTAACACAAAGCTTATTTGATAGTTCCTAAGACACTCGTAGAGGTGCTTCCTTTGGCTAATTATCTAGCCAGAGAGGAGTTCAGAGAAGTCTACAATTAACAGACTCGATTTGTCATCACACCAGAACACTTTATAGTACACTATCATACACTATTACAATATCCCTTTCATGCATGAATTATTAATTCACTGAGGTAGATTTTTTTCCTTAGCTTTTTCTTACCCCCAAACAAGACTTAGAACATGTCCAATTTTTTTTTTTTTTATATTTATTATTTTGACAAAAATACTGTCCACTGTAGTGGACACCGCGCATCAAGGGGTAAAATTCAATTAAATGGTAAATGTGTTTTTTTTAAATGTAAAAACAGGTGTTATATAGCCTGGGTGCCATTCAATTGCCATCAATATAAACAATTTATCATGTATAAATCATTCAAATGTAAAACTAGTTAAGACAATAAAGTAACTAGATGTACTGCATAGTGGTACAAAATATGACCGCTACTCAGTCCTGTGTGAATGTGTGTTCATATATATGTGTTTGTGTGGCAGTTTGTGTATGTATGAATGGGGGAGAGGGTCATGTGTAGGTGTGTAAGTATGGATGGTGTGTGTATGGGGGGGGTATGGTATGTTTGTGTGTGGGGGGGGGGTGTAATGGTGTGTGTGTTGGGGGATGTATCTGTGTGTGTGTGCCAACCAATGGGCATGAATTGAGAGGTTTTCATGCTGGTGGCCCCGGCTGATTACTCATTGGTTGAACAGACAATTTGTTGCCTGCAGTAGGCTATACAGAGCCCTGAAAGGGCCATGGTAGGAATTATTTATCATAAAGTGGACCATAATCGTGTTTAACCCTACTTTCACCTGTACTGTCTCATCTTAGTACTGGAATATTACATATATATTACAATATATTGCATATTCACAATTCACAATTCACAATTTTGTTTTGAATAAGATTTAGATAATAAATATGTCATAACATTATTAATTTGAAGCTATTTTATGAAATTTACATATGTGGCCCTCATAATCAAAATATACCCATTGGTGCATGACGTCCACTACGGTGTACAGTTACATTTTCACTCATAGGGAAAAAAGTACAAAACTATTATTGATAAAACTTTGATAAAAGTATTCCCTACAACATACTTAATAATAATAATAAAAAATTACCTGCATATACCATGTAGAATAAAATTAACTAACTGATATCCCAGAGGTTGTAGGGACCTGTCATGACCACTATCATCCGCCATTTCGGGTTTTTGATCCAATATTCCAAGTGGCAAATATACACACAGTACATAAAGGTTTTAGGAGACACTCCACTGGTGGTTTGAAGTAAATATTGCAAATCCAGTAGTTTTAAATTAAGTTTGAATATCTGTCCACTGTAGTGGACACCATGCATGAAATATTATCAGAATATTACACCTTCTAATGGGTGTCATTTATTAATCCTAACCCACTTAGATATAGCCAGTCTTCACATAATGGTGTGAGATATGCCTGCGACTCAGACTGAACCCTCAGCTGTACAGAGATAAAATAAAAGATAAAATAAATAAAATAAAAGTGTCCACAAGAAAATGGACATAAATATAATGAGATAATGGAGCCCTTGTCCCTATCTGAACATGACTTCAGTATACTCTTACCTGGTCACCAAAAATAGATGTACTCTGCTAAACATGAAATCAACATAAATCATAAAACTCTAATCAAATCCCCTCCCTCCACACACACACACACACACACACACACACACACACACACACACACACACACACACACACACACTCACACACTCACACACACACACACACACATTCTTAGACAGCTTTCTTAAGCAGCTTAGAGACTGTACAATGTCCTTCTTTTTGTTCAGAAATCCTATAAACTATGAGACTGATCTCAGCATCACTGGAAAATGTTCTCAGGGAAGTGTGCAAGGTCTTAGTCCTCAAGAGAGAGAGGACACAACTACTGTAGTTAAATAATTGGTACCCTGGATGGGAAGGAATTCTTCTAAATTCCACTTACACTGTACTGTTGAACTAAAAGGTGAGATAATGATACTGCCAACCCCAATATTTTGAAAAATATAGCTTGCTGGCATGACGCAGTGAAGATCCATGGGCTGATGTGGGTGTCGTGATTCAGACTGGAGACAGAAATGTCTTGCTTTGGGGAGTGCTGTGCAAGCAGTGGCAGTGTCCATACCACACTCAGGTCCAAGTCCTCACATGGACCCGGGTTCAAATTCAACAAACATGCCCGTTCCCTTACACTTTCAAAGTTTGCAATACTTCGGTTTGTCTGTAGGGACCCTTACCACACACTAGGCCCTACCACAGAAGTGTAATTATATTTTGAGCATTGTCAGTGGTATAAAAAAACGTTTTTGTTTTCTGACGTGCTAGCTGGCCCCCTTAGCTTTCACTATATGCCCATTCAGTGATAATGCAAAAATATCTTGCTCAAAAGTCTTAGCCTGAAAGCCAGCCGAACTTAGCCCCGCCCACATAATTTGAGGTCGAGAAGTTCAGTCTGGAAATGTTCCGTTGAGGAGCAACTGTGCCCGAACCAGAGCTGTTCGGACCAATGAAATTGTCTGGGCGGGGATTATGGACTGATGAGCAACAGTGCCTCATCTATCACGTCATCTGAGCACGCTTTGGTTGACTTTATTTTGCAACTAATGCCCTATGCAGACTACACGATTTCAGCCCAATTTTGCCACAATTTTGTCGTAGCCCACAAATTTCCAGTGTCGTGCCCAATTATGAAAAGTCGGGAACGACGCTGAACGTCGCTTTGGTACCCCAGTACTGATGACGTGCAGTCTGCACAGGGTTAAAGTATTGTTTGTGCTGGATGAAGGAACAAATGTACACAACCTTAGTCGTGCAGTGATTGGGGCAGCCGTGGCCAACTGGTTAGTGCTTCGGGGCTTGAAACCGAAAGGTTGCCGGTTCAATCCCAGACTAGTAGGAAAAATGTGTGCGGGGGAAGTGGTTGAGCACTGCTCTTTCATGCCCTCATCCACGGCTGAAATGCCCTTGAGCAAGGCACCCAACCCCTCACTGCTCCGAGCGCCACTGTAGCAGGCAGCTCTCTGCTCCTTGTTAGTATGTGCTTCACGGATGGGATAAATGTAGAGACCAAATTTCCCTTGTCAAAGTCAGCTTTATTGTCAATTTCTTCACATGTATTAGACATGCAGAGGAATTGAAATGCATTTCTCTCTATCCCATGGTGAAGAAGAAAAAAACGCAACAAGACAAAAAGTGCAACAGATAAGGACATTTTTAACACTAAACAATAAATAAGAAAATATCACAACACAAAATCACAAGACAATAACAGAAGAATGTAACAGTTAGCAAAGAAATTGTACATGATGTGTTGTGAGCAGAAAGATGTGCAAAAGTGCAATAATGCAAGAGATGTGTATTGTCAGAGTGCAAAATACTATATACAAAAAATGATATGGGATCAAAAGAGTATCTATACTATACTCAGCCCCCTCAGACTCTATACGTCACTCAGCCCCCCATAATTGTCCAAATTTCCCTAAAATTGTCTCAATTGTTTGTGGTATTTGTGCTGATTTGTGCCGTTAAAAGAAACATTTGTGCTAGACTACTATGTTCTTTAAGCTATTCCACTTTATAGGTTACACGCCTGACATGTCCAAATCTTCCCAAAATGGTCTCACTCGTTTGTGCTATGTTTGTGCTGATTTGTGCCATTAAAAATAATATTTGTGCAGCTATGTTTTTAAGGTATCACGCTTTGTTACAGGCATGACATCATTCAGCCCCTCATCAATGTCCAAATCTCCTTAAGATTTTTTTTTTTTTCAAACAGCCTACCCTGCTACTTATTTCATTGTCTTAGATTTCGCTATCAGGTGTTTTCAGCCTGACGTTGTCATACTCAAATTCTAGTCAGAATATGAGTCTGATACTGCTCCATTGGGACATAATTATGGGGCGTGTTTCAACTGATACAGGGGAGGAATGCCTCTGCACTCAATTGGATAGACCTAACCAATCAGAGCAACGAAATTGCTTACCGTGAGATGTAGGAAGAACACACGAATCATCCTCCACAAATGTCTTAACATTGTTTTCTGGTCTTTTATAAAAGTTATTGTGCCGTCAATCAGAACAAAATCTAAGAGATACGTAGTAGGGTAGGCTATTAGGAAAAAACTAATAGGCTATACCCCTTCCATTTTTAAAAATAATTCCGTTGAACACTGATATGCTACAAACATGTTATAAACAGCTGGGAAAGGCTGTCGCAATTCCCTTGAACAGGTAGTCAATCAGAGATTTCAAACGAACGAGGGAACAACAGGTCACAATGCAACATGCTGTTTTCCCTTAATGAAAGTGAAACCATGAGTTTTTCCACATCTCAACTTTGGCCAAAGTTTTCAGAAATAATCGTTTTCAGTGATAAAACCTCATTGAAATAATATACATTTTCCATATGGGGTCTTAGAAGCCATCTGTCTCCTTCTAGCCACAGCGTTTTGTTGCAAACATAATCAACCTAAGCGTGCTCAGATGACATGATAGACGAAGCGCTGTTGCTCACCTGTCCATCATCGTAAAGCCCGATTTGATTGGTCTGCCAGCTCTGGGGTGAGCATAGTTGCTGCACAATGGAGCAATGCCAGACCGAACTTCCCGACCTCAAATGTTGTGGGACTAAGTTTGGCTGGCACCCAGGCTAGGGTGTTTTACTATGGGGCACCAAATGTAACATGACTTGATTCGTGGACAGAATCACTTTTGTGTGACGATTCTGACGAAATACATATATTCATTACAAAACCATGCTACATCGTAACGCCTTTTGTGCACAGAATACACAAATTGGTTTGCATTGTGTCCACGAAACACTGAAGAGAGCACATCATTTTGTGGAGCAAATTGACTGGTGGCCTTTTCCTTTCGTGGACACAAGGCTGAATAGCCTGGCGGGCCATCCTATATCATTGAAATGTATAGTCTGGAATCGAATCATTCACCTGCTTAATCCAAGGGGCGGGCAGAGAATTGTCTTTCAAACTGCCTAGGCATGCAATAGGCCAGCGCTACGACCATATCCGTATCCGGTCGGCAAAACGGCAAATACATCCTTCTTCGAAAGGAATGACTTAAGTGCATTATGTTGCTCTACTTTCAAAGAAAAGCACAAGTCCAACTCCTCCAAAGTTGACGCCAACGCCTATTCAAACAACCGCTCTTCGTTCGCCATAGCCACCTTCCTTGTTGTTCACTGTCGCAGGATGTCGTTATCCTGTTAAGCCCGCCTTAAGACTCTCTAATGAAATAGAGCGCTGTGATTGGAGAACATCCACGGTGTTAAGCCAATAGAAATTTCTATGGTTCGATACTAGACGTACAGGCTGAGCAAATTAATTTGCCGCCGCTAGGGTGCGTCTAGATTTCTAGGCTAAAGGCTGAATGCACTATTCACTGTTGTAGACGAAATAAACTCTTTTTTTGGTCAAAAGTAATTCTGCCTACATAAATACAGACGAAATGCATAAGAGAATCACGAAATCAGTTTCGTGACCTGCAATACATTTCGTGAGTCAGCAGTTTACAGAATGAATTAGCCTATATACAGTGGGTTCCATTTACAGTTTTTTACAACTGTTTACACACGTTTTCAAAACTCCACACACAAAACCAACAATTGCTCACAGAAAATGCAAAATGCCTCAAATATCTCCACCAAAATGACACACAACATTCAAAATGTCATAAGCACATCTTTAAAGGTGCCATGTATAAGAATTGAGGTATGCTGTAAATATCCAAAAAATGAGCTACACGCATCAAAAGAATGAGAAGAAATAAGGGCATGATGTCATTAAAAAAAATGACAAGGTATAGTGCTGCAGAGATATCAACCTGAATTAGCATGCTAAATTACTAGCCACAGCCTGACAGGTGTCATAATACCAGTTTCGGCCATGGGAGGCGGTTTGCGGTAGCCTAGAAATCTAGACGCGCCCCTAGCGGCAGCAAATTACATTTGCTGCCAGGGCTAGTCTAGCAAGCCAAGCTAGTCTAGTTGGCTTGTGAGCTCCAGAAATCGAAACTTAATCAGGCCAATGAAATCGTGTATAGAGTCGTTAGGTGGGCTTAACATAATGATTGATGGCAGAGTTGCAACGGTTTGGCTTGAATTCCCTGCTTGAAAACAAATAAGATGGATGTTGCTGCTGGCAAACAGTGTGACACGAGTTAAACTTTTATTAAGTTGGCAAACGTTTGAACTAGCCAACTAGCTCCGCTGGTGGGAAACGCATGGGACTCATAGCGCTGCCGCTGTCCTATTGCGTGCAGAGGGAATTTGAAAGACAACTGATTATCCCGCCCCTCGGACTGAGCACTGCGAACGGTGAGTGCCCAGACCCTACATTTTAATGTGGGTCTGGCTCGTCAGGCTAGGCAACATAACCGCCAGCCAAACTGCAATACACGTCTCTCGGTTGTTACTCTAGGGTAGACCAACTCACTCTCTGGAGGTATACTGCCCCCATCTTTTATGGAACGTGGAGTATGAATTGATTTTTTGGCGGACATTACACATGGCACCTTTAAGTAGAAAATTGTGTGTGGTGTTTTGCAAAATTTGTTTTAGTACATTGAAAACTGAGTCAAACATTGAGAATTAGTGTATGGTTTTGCGGATTTGGTGTAGGGTTATGATGTTTGGAAGACATGTTTAGAAAATTGTGTGACAAGCAAAGATTTAGTGTGTAAGCAGTTGAAAAAACCTGTAGAAGTGGCCACTTTATTCACGCTTCCGGTGATTCACGCAGCTGCGTGAAATGTATGACAACTTTTCGCCACGAGGTGGCAGCTTAAGTCCGCTGTAGCATTGCCGGTAAACAGAGCAGCTAACTGCATTCAGAGGGCTTTGCAATGGCAGTGTGATTGGCAATCCGCGTACTGGTGCCGGGCCGTGGGCTGGACCTAACCAGTCCGCGAAAAGCAACTGCATAGGATTTCTCTGTATGATCTATGGTCTATGGTCTTCAAACTGCCTCCTCAACGAGTAGATTGCTGGTCCACTGAGCCACGAATGTAGGCTAGATTATGCCCGGTGCTTCTGTCTGTTAATTTTTCGGCACAACTAAATGGTGTTATGGAACAGCAGACCGAAAGAAAAAGAAACTAAATGTTTCCCTGATCAATACATACTTCTTAATTCATAAAATATAGAGGCATACCATTAGGTGGTAGCGATAGGCTGTGAGTGCTCGTTCAATGTCCTATGCGCGTCTGCAAGTGAAACTGACAAACTCTTGGGTAGGCTAAGCAACAATGAATGAAGTGGATTCCTGTAATGTTCATGAAAACAGCATAGCGATGGGTAGGCTATTATTGGTAGGCGCGCACTCCAGCGAGACGAGTGAAATGTATTTAAAACATGTATTTATGTCATCGCAATTAGACTATTGGCTACGATATAAGTTACTGTTAGGCCTACAACAAGTCGCGATTTATTAGGCTATCCAATTACTATGCTGTTTTCATGAACATTATGGGAATCCATTTCATTGCACGGAATGATGCATAGGTGCATTCCGTATCCGTAACTTCACGCCATAGGTACTTTTTTCTGCTTCCTGTGTGTGTGTGCGCTCGCGCGCGCGCGCGTGTGTGTGAGCCTGTGTCTGTGTGTATGTGTGGACCACCCTGCTCTACAACATGCACTGAGTAAAGTTGACTGTGTTGGCTTTGCACATTACCTTGCTGAACAGAGGGGGGCAGCAAAGCTTCACAACCAAATGAGACAATTCCTCAGGCGTTAAAGACAGAGAAGATTCTTTGCTCTTCTTCTCTGAAGAAGATTATATATTGTCTGAAGGTTCACACAGTCTACTGAGAAAAATCTGATGTTTAACAGAATTAATGTTTCTAAAACTGTGAAGTGATGGTTATTTCTGGTCCTTTTCACTCTGTAAAACTTGAATCTTGCATCACAGGACTAAAACATATAGCCATATGATGTGATGGCAGCATGAACATGTCATAGCAGTTATCATACTGGTCGGTGTATTTAGCTATTATGGCATTGTCTCTGACAGAGCCTTTGAAAGCTGTCATGGCTATGACTGACCATATGAGAGTGTTGGGGAAATCATTGGGCATCAACTGTCATGTCTAATGACTGGACCAAATATCCAAAAAAAGAGAAATCTGCGCCTTACACAGTGGCTATTGTCAGTGTTGGTGCGTAGGCTCCAAAGAAAACTGTGAAAAACAAGACTGGAGATCGCACTTAAAAGGTAGACCAGTCTGGTGAGGTTAATAAATCACTATTTGATCATATTCTTGTTCTCGTCTACCTTTTGAGTGCAATCTCCAGTCTTGTTTTTCTATAATGACTGGACCAGACATAACATGCTTGTGTCAATCATATAACACAGGGCTCAGGCAAATTCAACCTCCCTTACTACTCCCACACTGAGCGTGTTAGGGTTTGCATCTAAAAGCTGTGAGTTATGAACAATGTTCTTGTAAGATTGTTTGTAACAGTTCACCATAGTGTTTTTAATGGCCCATTTCCTGTTTTCCCTTCTTTGAACTGTTGCTGTGTGAAAACATGCCATAGCCGTATGTTGGATGTGTTATATTACTCTTCACAAATTGCTGAATCATACCTTTACCACAAAGTACAGTAAATCCATTGCAATTGCAATAAAAAGCATCTGTTCTAAAATCTCCCAGGATCAAGGTCCTTTTGTGGATTGCGGTCATTCAACCAGGACTTTGTAGGAGGACATACCTGTGACTACAAATAAAAGGTTTGTAAATATGTTCGTGACTAATTCAATGGATGTACTTCAATACATGTTTTTATATTCAGCAACCAGAAGACATAACCATAACACGATATGTCAATTCAATCAGTCATTTAAAAGTGGAAAATAGGAAAACATCTGGAATTAATTGTTCTTAATCTTGAGGAAGAAGACACGTTTTATTTTATAAAACGGTAGTGCCATGCTTGTAGGCTGAGGAGAGTCTGTCTCTACTGTCATAAAGTACAGCTGCATTAGACATCTCACTGCTGTGGGTGACTTGCTGAGCTAATTTATTTATTTTTTTGGCTCATGCTATTTTTACTTCAGCTGGAGGGCAGCAGTCGGGAAGCACATCTCTGCCCACTGTTGACTATTTCTGTCAGAGACTCTCTGTGTATTGTTCCCCGTGTTTTTAGGTCTTCCGGAGGAAAATAAATCAAATGATGAGAGTGCATGCCTGCCTTCTCCTCCTGTGCTGTGCCTGTCGGCTGGCGACAGCAGGTAATGAAAAACACCTCCATCCAAGCATCAACTCTCTGCTGCTCAGTCTGAAGTCTGATTTTTTTAACAACAAAGGAGGGGAGAGAATAAAAGGGCATTCAAGCCAGCCAGCTTGTCTAGTATCTCCACTTTTTAATCAATTTCATATGTAAGTCATGAGGTCTTCACTGAGCGCATTAGGGAGTGGAGACATGGTGTTCATGACTTGCTATTTCCGTGACTGCTGCAGAGACTAGACATCATGTCCTCGCTTATGGGCTGCCCTTGGTGAGCAGAGGAGGGCAGTCATAACATTTCTTCATTATTTTCCTTTCAACAGCAAGATGTCCTTATTGGTAATTAGATGTTAATTAGCAACAAAGAAGGTAATTATGTGCAAATTAGTGACGAAGATCACAAGATGACAAACCAGTTGATACTAGAAAGGTGTGATAGTGTATGAGCTGAATGAGTGCATGGATGGAGTGCAAATTTGATTTCCTGTACCTCTGCTCAGGGATAAGGGTGGTGCTGAGCCCCCTGGACACTGAGGGCAGTGTGAGTGCCCGTGTGGGAGGTGTGGTGTCCCTCAACTGCTCGGCGGAGGGCGGAGGCGTGTCGGAGCAGTCGGAGGAACTGGAGTGGCACCGCGATGGCCAGTTGCTTAAGCTGGACCCCCACAACCACTTCAGTCCCAGCAGGCTCTGCGTGCAGAACGTGACCACTGATGACCACCAGGTCACCTTCACCTGTCACCTGAAGAGGAACCCCACTGTGGCGGCCTCGGCGGAGATCAAAGTGCACTGTGAGTCCAGCAGCATGCAGGGCAGAAGTGTGCTCTCAGTAAGATCTGCACTTTTGCCCATTTCAAAGCAGGCATGGTTGGTGTGTGTGTGTGTGTGTGTGTGTGTGTGTGTGTGTGTGTGTGTGTGTGTGTGTGTGTGTGTGTGTGTGTGTGTGTGTGTGTGTGTATATGGGGTCCACTTTAGTCTGAGATTCTTGGCTTTGGTCCTCATTCTTGACATCAGAGGTTCTGAGAGCCCCCTGCTTTGGCATGATTCCTGCTCCACATGCCTGACTGATTAGCTGAATGCACATCATGTCTCTAATCAAGGGGCATTATAATTACACTGATTTTAATCAGGTGTGCGCTCAGAGTAGGGATAGCTGCAAGACATTCAGGGCAGTGGGCTCGAGAGCCACTGCTCTATCGTAACAACCCCAATTATCACCACTTTTGTTCAGAAATTCTAAAACAACGATGTTTTTTAACACTTCAAAATAACATTTACTAAATTAACCTTACATTTTTCAGTAGCCATAGATGTGTAGATTTGAACAAAATCTGGTTTGGTTCTTAACGGGAGCATTTACTGCCTGAAATACCCGATTTTGTTTACCACGCTCGGAGTTATAGTGCTGGCCTGATGGGTCGCCTATTTACACCGTTTCAACGGCACATGAACGGTTAGACCGAGAATTCTCGTCATGAAATTAAAATTCCACTGGAGCTCCAAGCGGTTGTGTACATGCAGCCTTACAACACTGTTTACAGCTCTTCGAGTCACGGTAAAATGTCATTTTTGGTACATAGCTAATTTAGATACACCTATGGTGGTGTGGGTGGTTGCGTTTCTTTAGGAGTCTGCTGTCTTGGTTTGTATAGAAATGGATATTAAGTGACACATACACGCAAGACGGTGGAATTACGGGACCGACGGTAATAGGGAGAGTTCCGATACATCCATTAAGGGTGCATCTGAAAATCAAGAATCCAGATGATGCTTTGTGCACCTGTACACCTACTCCTGTACACTGTTGATGTGCTGCATAGGTGTGCATATTGCAGGTGTCTGCATGTATAGATTGTTTAGATGTACAGCATATCTATGCATATGGATACACTATACATGTACTATGCACTATGTATGCACTATGCTGGACTATGTATACCTTACACTCTGCCCTGTCCTCTCTCCAGTTCCCCCTGACCTGTCAGGCAGTGAGTACATCAATGTGCAGGAGTCCCAGGATGCTTCGCTGTGCTGCTCAGTGTGGGCCTACCCGCAGGTGGCAGTGACCTGGCTACGGGATGACCAGCCACTGTACCTGGTGGGCCAAAGAAGATACACTCTCTACCAGGACAGCAGGGAGGCTCGACTCACCATCACTGGCGCCCAGCGGGTGCTACACCAGGGCCGGTACAGCTGTGTGACCCGTTCCTGGGAGTTTGGCGAGAGGTCCAAGACGTTTCACCTCCTCGTTGAAGGTCAGGGAGTAGAGACCATTTTCACGGGATTCACATGAAAAGATATTTCTGTTCATGCTCTAATGGTTGTCATCTCTCAAGATATATCAGAGGTTGTGTGACATAGAGAAGTTATGGTAGAACTTTCACAGACCATATGTACCTGCTGAAAAAAAGCAGCCTGACCAGCTTAAGGTGACTTGCTGGTTGACCAGCTTGTTAACCAGCTTGCTTTACCACCCTATGATGGCTGACCAGCTAGACCAGCAAAACTCTTGCGAAAACATACCTTCCGCTAGTTTATCCATCTGAATTACGATGGTAATTCAGCTGGTTTTGCTTGTCTTTGCTTTGGTTTTGCTGGTTTTGCTTTGCTTGACACCTCAAGCTGGTAATAAATATAATAAAAAAGAGGCAGTCATTATCAGTCATTCCTCTTTGTTGCTGTGGCTGTTTATGAACATGTAACACATTAATAGAGAAGAATCAGTACTGCATGAGATAGTATGAGAGTTGAGAGTAACAGGAAGTACAAGGAAGAGAGAGATATGGAGAGGGATAGAAGTTCCACTTATAATCTTAATCACTTATAATCCTTGTATTAAACTAGGCCTATTTATCGTGATAGTACATTCCAGCTAAAGCTAATTAGATAGATAGATAGATAGATGGATAGATAGATAGATATATAGATAGATAGATACAGTACCCTCCAGAATTATTGGCACCTCTGCTAAAGTTGACTAATAACCGGTATAAAAAACAATCTGTTGGTGATTTATTTTAATCTCACAATGAAAAAAAAATTAGGAAAAATCCAACCTTGAAGGGAATTTGAGGATTTTGAGAGAAAGGAAAATCTCATAAAGAAATAAATATATATTTTTTAAAATATATTTTTTGGCCTTTTATGCCTTTAATTTACAGGACAGTGGAGAGTGACAGGAAGCGAGTGGGAGAGAGAGTCGGGGTGGGATCCGGAAAGGACCACGGGGCGGAAATCGAACCCAGGTCGCCGGCGTACGGTGCAGGTGCCCCAGCCAGCCGCACCACGGCTGGGGCCTAAAATAAATATTTTTAACTAAAACACGTTGCTCATAAGTATTGGCACCCCTGAAAAATCTTATATACAAAACCTAACAGAAGCATTTTCCTATCTAATTTCATTTAAGTTAATCAGAGTGTCTGTGAACTTTCAGAAGTCATGACTTTCTTTTTCACTATGGTATGAAAAATAAAGTCACACAGAGGCTGAATCCTCTAGTCATCGGAAAGACAAGAGAATACACTTCATTTAAATAAAAAGAAAGTGTGTTGACATTTGTAAGTCAGAGAATGTCTATGACAACTAGGTACTTTGTTGAAAATGCCTATATTTACCGTTAAAACAATGATTAAAAGGTTCTAATTATCTGGAAATGTGACACACATGCTTGGACAAGGACCCATGGTTACAGACAAATGTATCATCTTGGGGTCACCAAGTCCCCCAAAAATTTTTCAAAAGTGACCTCACTGCTAATAGATTATTAGGGCATGCAGGTAAAAGCCTGTCCAGTCATTTAACTACCAATGTAAACGGCAGGAGTTACTGAATGGTACAGTGACTTTGTCTGGAAGTGTGGTCAATTGTCAGATGAAATGAAAATTGAGCTCTTTGGCTAGAAACACTTTATGTGTGTTTGGTGTACATAGAAGAAATCTGTCAATATCTGCCAAGACACTAAAAGTTGGTCATGATTGGATCATTCATCAGGTCAATGAACCAAAACAAACGTCCAGATCAAAACAAATATTGTTTGCTGAACACAAAAACATGCTTCAGACATTGCCATCTCAGTCAACTGATCTAAACTCCATAGGAAAACAGTGGGGTGAGTCAAAGAGGAGACTGCACAAGTGTAGACCTAGGAATCTGGACGATCTGGGGAGATTTTGTAAAGAAATCCGTTGCTTTGTATTCTCCAACTTTATGGGGTGTCATAGAAGAATATTACAAGCTGTTTTATTGGCAAAGGGAGGCTTAAGAAGGTATTACAAGCAGGGGTGCCAATAATTGTGAGCAACGTGTTTTTGTTAAAAATATTTATTTCTTTATGAGATTTTCCTTTTTCTCAAAAGGTTGGATTTTTCCTATTTTTTTTCATTGTGAGATTACAATAAATCACCAACAGATTATTTATTTATACCGGTTTTTAGTCAACTTTAGCAGAGGTGCCAATAATTCTGGAGGGTACTGTAGATAGATAGATAGAGTTTTACTTGCTCAAGGGCACCTCAGTCGTGGATGTGGACATGGGACAGTGCTGTTCAGTCACTCTCCCCACCCACATTACCTCCCAATTACTGTTGTTTTAAGATTAAAACAAGCATCTAATACTGTAGCTATGCCATGGCAGATGTCATGTCCTATGAATAGACAACTGATGTCCAATCTGATAATGTTACATGCCAGAACAGCCCATGGCACATGCTATCAAGCTGCTATAGAATCTCATTGCTGATAATGGGATCATGGCACTATTATATCATAAGAAATGTCAACTGTTATGACGTTCATAGCCATTTGAAATGGCTTCTAGTGAAACTACCTGTAATTTTGTACCTTCAACATTATTGTTTTTTTGTAGCTTATTTTCTCATAACTGTCTCTGAGTCCACACACACAAATACATCATAATCGGTACAGCATTGCAATGGTCATGATTGGATGAGTTTTCATGTGAGGAGGGTTTTTCATTATGTTTTCCCTCCGCTGTAGATAAGAAGATGGCCTTCCCGCTGTGGCCAATGGTCGCTGCTGGTGTGGTGGTGACGCTCACCGCTGCCCTGGCCGTGGTGGCCCGGTGGGACAAAGTCTCAAAGGTACGGCGTGAGAGAAAGAGAGAGAACCCTTCAAAGTCTCGAAGGTGTCATAGCACATCTGGTCTTAAAGTACACAGATACACACATAGTTATAGTTATCGTTCTTGGTGTGAAAGCCTCTTTATATTTTTTTCTCCCTTCTCATTTCTCCCTAGTGCTGGAAATAAGAGACCTCTCGGGAGCATGCCTGTGGATCATGCTTAAAATTCATATGAAATATTTTGATTACTTTTTGGTACTTTTAAAATAATGCATGAGATGTATTTGTGATAAAAAAAAAACAATTAAATCCCAACAAACCACAATGTTGTTTTACTGTCACAACATACACAACAAAAACACAATAAGTGACATGTTAATGAATGGTGAAGGACAGAGGATTACTTTTGTCCTGTGGACAAGGTGTACTGTATGTCATATAAGAGGTATCACATTGTTGACTCATGTAGGCACCCATACCACCTGGCTTAATCCTTCAAGTTACATATTGACTGAGGACAAGAGAAGAAAAGGAACAGGCCGGGTTCTTAGAATGACACTGTCACTATCAAATATTTGTCCAGGGAATAAAACCATTAAGCTCGGTTAAATATTGATGCTTTTGGTCAAAGGCACCGAATTGATTTAGTCGACTGACATCACTTGACACCAAGGTCTCTCACTCTGGAGAGTGCATAAAGGACACATGCATAATTCAGAACATTATGCATTATGTGATTAGATAACCTTTTTAGGCTGATTTTCAGGAAATATGTCCCAGAGTTGGGTCATTTTGATTTTTAAAAATGACATAGACATGAAGAATTATTTAGAACATTGTTATGAGTTTGATATATATTTGAGCAGCATCGCATAAAGAAAGAAAATATCTTTTGGAGTGGCTAAACCCAAGGTGCCAAGCTGCAAGGAGTTTGGAAAATGCTGTTTGAATAATCAGCCAGCCGCCGAGGTGGAATCAAGTGTTTCCCACGCTACACAGTCAATAGGAGCGATCGGCGTGGCCTTGCAGCTTTGACCCGCATTCTCGAGGCGGCAGGGTGAAGGAGATGGTGCTCCCTGTGATAAGAGCTGTTTGTGTGTATGTGTGTGATGCCCTGACCCTCACAGTAATTCCTCTCCAGCACCAGCCCCTCAACACTGGATGTCAGGCATTCCACAACCCCGTGCAGCCAGCCGGAAGGGACACACACACAAAGAGAGAGAGACAGAGAGAGAGAGAGAGAACAAGATACATTCTACTCTTCACTCTGTACTTTTGCACTTTCTCTCTGTCTCACACATGCACATACTGTACATACATACACTTTCTCTGACTGTCAAGCCCACACATATGTGCACATATATACCGGTACACTATTTCATGTGATTTCATTAAGTGAATTACACTTCAATCACACATTGGTTCTCTCATCAGTACTCTGACATTGTTTGGTTCTGACCACAAGTAAAACCTTTGCGGCGATTGTTTTATTTTGAAAGAACTGTCAGATACTCTGTGAATGTATTTTGAGAATGGAAAAAATGGTGGAAGGTTTCAAAAAACACAGAACATGACATAACTTCCTGAGTTTAGGGTGGTGATACCCATTCTGTTGATTTTCTGTGCTGTGACTTGTTAGCGGCATCAAAGGTCATTTATTAATCATGCCTGAAATATGCATCTATTGGCACTGGATGCACTGTAATCTGTATTCTGTCAACCTGTATCATGAACATACCTTGTCCAAGTAAATGTGTTAGTATCAGCTTAGTCTAATCCAAATGATGTTTTAAGTAACAGCATAATTCCATTAGCCAAGTATTAATACAAATGTGTACACATACTGATGTTGAAAGTCTACAAGAGTACAGGGTCTGAAACTGGCGCCGATAGCAAGCCTGATAACTTGATTTCAAACAATTAGGCCCTAACACAAATGATGGGTTAGGAATCATTTTAGCATTGCTAATTACATCATTAATTATAATTACCATGAGCTGTGCTGACACTGCACACTCCGGGCAGCAGACTTGTTGAGGACACTTGAAGTGCAGTTTTGCCAGTTGAGCACCACTCTCCACTTTGTTCAGTATTGTCTCGTCTATTATCAGTGCAATTAATTTCATTATCTATATATATATATATATATATATATATATATAAGTACGTAACCTCTAAAGTTGGCAAACATTTAAATATTAAAATATATGAGTTTTTCCACCACACCTTAAAACATGCAGCATTTAAGTATGTCTCATGTACTTTAATCGTGAATTAAAATCTTTAATTGATGTGGTCCTTTTCCAAGTGCCTGTGTGATTGATGAGGCTGAATAAACCACCTGTAGCAAGTCAAAGTGAGTCTCGTGTTTTGATTGCACAGAATTACGCGTAACCCTACAAGTGCCTTATGATAGCCTTACTACTTAGGCTGTGAAGAGTCAGAAGGCCCAGCACCCATCAAAGCTAATGGCATACTTATGGCTGACTACCTTCAGCCTGACCCCTGGTGGGAGATCTCTACAGTATATGATGTGTGTGTGTGGAGATTAAACACAAGTTTGCTGGCATACAGTAACAAGTATATTTGATAGCGTGAATATTTACTTTAATTTTTAAAAGCATGATGCATGAAGATGTTGTTCATCGTCATCACCTTCACCATCTGATGTTGGGCTGGCATATGATGCGCTCTGTGAGGGCTGATAGGGGTCTGACACATCGCCATGCAGAGCATGCAAGCTTATCATATCGCACCTGTTGCTTTTCAGAAGGCTGACTTTGGTGGATTGCATCAAAGGGATTGCCCTTGGCTGGGTAGACAGATCACACTGGATGTGTTGAGGTTATCATCTCTCCATGAAAGCATGGATATTCAGGTTCCCTGGGGCAGTGGGAGGGGAAAAAATAGGTTTTTTTCCCCTCGTGGATCAGCAATCATACTTTTGCATTGCGGTGAAAAGTAACAGACCATGTAAAAAAGGCAAAAATAAAATACTTTTTCCTCCATTGCTTAATGTTAAACCCCATTTAATGTTTGAGGGAAAAAGAGCTCTGGTTCACCTCTATTGGACGTGGTTGAGAAGACAATGAGGGAGACCAGGGGGGTGGGGTGGGGGGGGGGGTGGGTCTGCATGTGGGTATTACATTTCTGATTTAAACATCTCATTCAGCATTCAGATGTCATTTCACACTACAGGCAATCTTCCACACACAGGCAAATGGCCCTGGATTTGCATAAATATTACGAAGAGGTCCATCTAAAGCCACGTGATAATAAGGCTGAAAGAGTAATTAGAGTGATAGCACAGAGCCAGGGCTCATGGCTGAGTGAAGCTCTGGGCTGGAGAAGACAGATCAGGGCTCGCCATGGAGGAAACACCACCACAGATGACTCTCAATTGCTGACCTGGAGATGAGCTGACACAAAGGCTAAGGTTGGGAAGTAATGGCTGCCGATCTTTTTTGTACCGTGTGGGTCTGAATGCGAAGTGAAGGGAAATTGCTCATGATTATGGGTGAATAGCATGGCAAGGACGAGGGACCATCCAGGATAATAACATCTTTATATAGGGTGGATAGCTAAAAATAGTCTATAGTTGGAACTGGAGCTATGGCAATTGTATCTGTTGTTATTGTGGTACTGGAGAACTAAAGATTTCAGAATACTAAAGTCTCTTTGGAAGAACAAGAATAAGTGAAGAATACTTAAAAAAGAGTACTTAAGGCTCTGCCTCAATCCAGCAGTGTACAGTATAGTGCATATGTGTATATATCCAGTGTATATATCCAGCAGTAGTAGTGGAACTAATATATATAGATAAAAGTATATGAGAGGTCATTTGTACAACATTTTTGAAAATCCAAACCACACACCATAAAGCAAGCTCCAAAGAGTCAGTAAGATATCTTTCAAAACATTTATTACTGTAAATACACTATCCTTAATCCAGAGTATGCTGTGAAAGAAATCGGAACTTCCGAAAAACATCTGAATTTTAACATCAAGCACAAAACCATTCAGCAACATGAAAAACAAATGTAGAAAATGTGCAAGCATACTGACATCCTCCTTGATGCACATGAGTGTGTCCCATTTGCTCAGGTCTGAACAGAAACCACATGGATGTGTGTGACGGAGGGGATAAGGCTGGAGTTGGAGAGAGGATTTACAGTACATTCAAATATACCGCCCATAAAGCAATCACTCTCCAGCCACATAACATACATCAGGGTAGGTGGCCACTTTGAATGTCTTCCTATGCCAATTGACTGCCTCATCGGTGTATATGACTACTCTGTGAAAGTGCATTCTCTAAAACACCATGTCCAAACATGGGCAGTTATCCAACAAACATCAAACTGTTTTGTTCAGCTTAACATTCTGTAAAACCTATGAGAGGCCAATAATATCATAAAGACCATAAATTCATCATAAATATGTATTACTCTTGTGCTCTCTCTCTCTCTCTCTCTCTCTCACACACACACACACACACACACTCTCTCAAAGCCTTAAACACGCAATACATTATTTCGGAAATTTAAAAATCAATAGATATTCAAACAGGTCAAAATATATATACACTTGACAGGAATGTAAAATGCATACTTTGGTCAAGCAATAATAGTAATACTGTACAAACACAGGGTTTCCATCACAACTGACAAATTCAGTACTGTTTAAGGCAAAATCAACATGACAAGTTCAACAAAAGCAATTACCTTGTAAATATTTTATCCACATAAAGTACATAAAAATACCTTATAGAAAAATACATGTGTGGAGCATACACTTATTTATTATAGATTTCCTATATGGAATGACCAGGAGAACTGCTCATATCGCCACATACAAACTATATACAATCACCAGTGTTCTCACATTGACAGGAGCAAGTGGTTTATCCAATTGGATATGTGTTGTTGTATATAATTCCCTTGTCCACTACATTACTTTCATTACTAAGTGACTCTTATATTTGGGTGGATATATCATGGACATGGACTCTATATCAACTATAT